>NW_007379992.1:0-4845 GCF_000475195.1 Diaphorina citri
TTGTGTATTTTATAACCAAAGTTTAGAACAGTAGACCTTGCTTAGTAAAAAAAAAGTGAGTGGCCCCCCCCCCCCCTCCCCACCGGTACATCACTGTTTGGACCCTCGCCCCCCCCCCTCGCAACCGGTACATCACTGTTTGGACCCTCGACAAAATCCTGGATACGGCCTTGGTTGTATACATGAATGAATGAACGAGAACAAACATTTCATTTGAAATATCAAAGGACAAGACCATACCTTGTCGAATAGCTTGCATAAGTAACTCTCGGTCGTATTTCTTTCCACTCTTATCATTCAATATGGTCTCAAACACTGCCATATTTTCTCGAGCACACGATCCTATGTTATCATAATCGAGTTTGATTCTCTTCACTGTGGCCTCTTCTTGATTCGCTTTGAGACGGGCGTTCTCTCTTTCCATGCGGATCAGTAGGACTTGCTGATTGATGGCTTTCCTCCACAGCTCTCTGGGGATGAGAATGGGGAAAGGATACGTTACTGATGGTTCAGTAAACTGTAGACCTCTATCAAGGGGCCCTACAACACACCCCGAATCAAGGGCCCCTACAACACCCTCCAAAACAAGGGTCCTTTGAAAACCCCCCAATCAAGGGCCGTTACAACAGCCCCGAAGGTCCAATCCGACCCAAAATTTAATGAGAAAATTCCAAAGCTGTTTTAAACTTGTTGGATAATTACGATATCGGGCACGATTAGCCCACTGGTAACGCGCTTGCTGGCCATGCAGAAGGTGCCGGGTTCGAATCACATCATTGAAAAAAAGAAAAGAAAAATGCACTCATATTATTTCGATTGCAAATATTTCCACGGGCTACTTTCTGGTGTTCTCGAGTTGACCCAGCACCTCAATGGAAAGCATTGTGTCTCTTATCGCTCATCTTATGAGGGACATACTACGGGATGGGCATGCTACGACACAGACCACAGAGTCTAATGTAGCAGTTGTTTCATTGCTACGAAATAAAAACGGTAGTAACACTCTTTTTTTTCAAAGTAAAAAACTTTAATCCAGCTAACAGGGGGGTACTTGACACATATGACCACCCTGTATAATATATATATAATATACAATATATAATATACAGTTCATATTATGAACATACCTGTAGTCAGATTGTGACTTCTTTGTCATGGCTTCACTTTGTTTGAGTTTGCTACTGGGAGTGACCACAGTATTGAAGATGGCCTGTCTCCAGCTAGCAGGGGTACGGGGGGTTTGGAACTCGGCTTTGTCAGGGGCATCTTCGTTGTCCGAAGTGGGCGGGGTCTTGGGAGAATTACCCACCTTGAGAAATCTGGCGGGGACAGAATAGAATAGGATATTGTTTATCCTGCTCGAAGGAAACGTAATAATCTCTTCACCCCAGCAGTCTAAACAAGGTCACCTCATTTGGTTTTTTTTTTTTTTTTTTTTTTTTTTTTAATTTAATTTAAACAAGGTACTTACTTTGTTTTATTTTTATAACCAACAACATAACAGTCGATAAACAACAAAGAAAAGTTAATTGAAATAATTATAAAATAATATTAATCGAACTAATGTGGACATCTTGAAGGCTTATACTTTTTATACACAATTATAAAATACATTATCTTATTAAAGGTCCAATTGTCGACACCATTCCGATTGATAATGATCGAAAATGTTTAAAATACCGCTACCGCCCATCGACCGTGTCCTGTTGATGCATTCTTAGTTTAATAAGACCCAATGTGCCTAGGCATGTGTTGGGCCACCGCTACCGCCCATCGACCGTGTCCTGTTGATGCATTCTTAGTTTAATAAGACCCAATGTGCCTAGGCATGTGTTGGGCCTTATTTGTGCCTAGCATTTTAGTATACTTCTTACACAATCAAAAATTCATATTATCCTTTCTCCTACCTAGGTGCTTGAGTGTTGGGCCTTTTTTTATTAAATGTTCATTTATATAGATTTAACTACATGATTGTCTTTCAAGTGGTATGTGTATCTTAATTGACACTGTATCCATATGGATAAAGTGCCAAGATAAGAGTTAAGGTGTTCAGTGTGTACTCACATATTCATCATGGACATCGGACTGCCCTTATGTGGCGTAGCCTGGCTCATGTAGCCCTCACTGGAAGTAGGAGTACCAGAACCAATAGTGGCACTACGGGGTCTTGTTTCCGAACCTGAGGGGGAGGGGGGAGTAGAAGCGTCTGGTGAGCTTTCCTAGAAAGAGAATAAAAGTATCAAAACATGAATTATGGTTTTTAGAAAGAGAAGAAAATCATCAAAACATGAATTGTGGTTTTTAGAAAGAGAAGAAAATCATCAAAACATGAATTATGGTTTTTAGAAAGAGAAGAAAATCATCGAAACATGAATTATATTTGTAAAGAAGATAGTCAAATAGATACAGGAGTTTTAGGCCTGCAATAATTAAGGTTAACGATTTTTACTTTCTATTACTAAAGTATAGCGAAGCGAAGCTTTACTAGTATTGAGAGTATTGCAATCGGTCCTAATTTTCGAAATCGGGAAATGGGTGGAAATAATGGGTGTTTTAGGGTCCCCTGGTTCCAAAAAAGTGGTTTTTAGCCCATGGTTTGTACGTATGTGTGTACTGCAGGTTTAAATGGGAATGTGATTTTTTTTATAGGGTTAGGTATTAGGTATGGTGAGGGAAATGTGATACCAAGTTTCAGACCTCCAGAGTGCTAAGGCGACATTTCCCGCGCCTATTTCCCCAAATAGGCACAATTTAATAAGGAAAGCCGTCTAATGTTCACACCGGATTTGTTCCTCCCTTGCGACTCCCAAATCTCTTACCTTACACAGGGCAGCATTCATGGGTAAACTAATCTCCTTGACCATTTGATGGGGGCCCAAATCATCCCGTGAGTTTCGCCTCTTCAGCAACTGATCGAAGGAACTTGTAAGGGATCTCTTAGCCTTCATGAATATGGTACTGCCACCCAGATATTGGTTCAGAAACTCGTGCCTGTGGAGAAAATAAAGCAGAAGGCTCATTTCTATGTTATAGTATTTCCTCATCTTATAATACACATTTAGAATAGAATATACCTCATTTTTACTGCTAGGATGATATACCTCTATACCTCATTTTTACTGCTAGGATGATATTGAAAAATCCGTTTATAAATTTTACCCTTTTGAGGACAATCTTTTTTTCTCCTCAATATTTTTACACCATGTTTGAACCAGTGCTTTAGAAAAGAACACAGAATATTATTAATTTACTATTGGTAAAAATTGGAAAAAAAAAAAAAAATTGGACCCTAGAACTTTTTAAAGATCGTTCCTTTTTTACCATTAGTTTTATAGGGCAAACTGGACTTTTTTTTTAAAAAAAAAGTTCCGGCTAGGGTCCAGAATTTTTTTCTAATTTTTACCAATAGTAAATTAATGTTCTGTGTTCTTTTCTAAAGCACCTGGTTCAAAAATGGTGTAAACATATTGAGAAAAAAAGTTACACCAACATTCATCTCCAAAAACATGCATTTTCAGCATAAAACTGATCCTTGTTTTTCATTTTTCTTTTTTTACTCACAGGGTATGTAGGTATGCGGTCTTATGGAATAAGTTTTAAACATTACAGCAAAAAACATTAATAATGGTTTTACCGAAAAAAATTGAACACTGAGCAGCAGTTTGAGAAAAATCAAAAATAGGGGTGCCCCGAATTTATTGCTCTCCAGTCGACCTATCACTTATAGTCACATTTAAGCAAGAACGTAGTTAAGGGTGTACAATGCCTTAGCGTGAATCGTCTGAAACATCTATGTGACATTCACACGCATAAGGTGTACATTGTAAATGCATAGTGTCTGGCATTTTTCCTTCCGGACGTTAAATTAACGCTCCAAAAAAGAAGCTTTGTCGGATCTTAATCTTCGGTCGTTTTACATTACACGGTTATATAGATATCCACATAAATGTATAAAAATAAATCTACACGCGACCTCAAACCCATCAATAATTCTAGAAAAATATGGCGACCATATAAAGTAAATCTGATGGTTAAAAAACTATACCTTACCTCATAACCCTCATCCAAAGGGCGGCCAGGAATATATATATAGATACCCCGACGAATCTAACCGAAGTTTGTGAGTTGAATGAAGAATTTGGGTTGTAGGTCTAGTGTTATCTTACGTTCACAAACCAGTCTCGAACAGAACGACTGGACATCGTTCGAAGCCGACTTCACGTGCACAAGACTTGGTATGATATCTGCTTCGAACTCATTCCCCTTAGTGATAACTCAATCTACAGTTGTCCTAGTTGACTGTCTAGGTGAATTCACTCTACGTAAGTCTTGTACGACTTTCTATATTACGACGAGTCTGGCATACTTTGCTATAGTACAAGGAGTGTTTGGGTCCATACTGTCTGTAAGACTCTACCAGGCCCTTTATAGGTCTCTGGACCAGTGCTCGTAATAGGCCTGTTCTTGGCGCAAAAGTTAACAGATCAACTCACTAGTCGCTAATACTGTAACTACGCGCACTTTGTCAGTAAATTATGCACATAGTGAATTAAGTTTCTGATCATACCACTATGATATCTTGGAACCAGAGTGAATGTACTAGTATTCATTGATAATACTTATTTCCTTATTCCCCTTGTAGTATCAAAGGTCCACTTGCCTTATGAGACTGCTCGGAGTGCTAATCATTCTTACGTATTGTTATGATACTTGGCTGTATGGCATTTGAGTTAGCTGTTTCACCCTTGGGTTTTCTGCCAACAACAAAAGGTCTACGGTTATATTACAGTTCATCCTTTGTTCAATATTTTAATGGTTATTCGATGGTACAGTCAAGTTTCATGG
>NW_007379992.1:5956-16017 GCF_000475195.1 Diaphorina citri
CAATGCCATTCAAGGCTAGCCAATTCAGTAAAAAGACCTAAGAACAGAAAATCAATCAAGTTATTTTCGAAGGACAATGATATTTTGGAATATGATATTGAATTCAAATGAATTGTGAGTTATTTAATTTGCCAGCCTAGCTTGGAACGTAGCGGGCCTGTCTTGTAATGTATGTACGTAAGCGTTAACGCTAGGTTGCGGGTTCTATTCCCGCCCTGGGCAAACTTTATCCTAAATAAATCGCGTTCGTTCTCGGAACGGCTGGCTTTGCCCTATCCTGTCTTCCTTCTCTCTTTGATTTCGGACGTTAAAGCCTCCGTTCTTACAGTTCCCTCTATCAAACCTCTATTCTTCTTACCTGGGAGGAGGAGTGTAAGTTTTGAAGGAGAACTGGGGTCCCATCCAAAGTCTTCTGTGAGGACCTGCATGGGTTATAATTTCCACCTGAAACATAATCCACACACAAAGGAGGCAAGTTAGACCAAAGAAACAAATATTTTACACCAGAGCCATACAATGCAATCATTTTTTTTTTCTTTTTTATATTGTATACAGGGTGGTTCGTGATTTTCGAACCACGCTTATATCTCAGAAACGGCTGGGGATTAAGGAATGAAATAAACGGCATCATGTAGATGAAATTTTGATGATTAAAATGGCTTTTTTTAAATTTGCAATTTTTTTTGCAAAATGGCCCATTTTTTGCCAAATATAGGTCACTCTTATGGGAACCCCTATTTTTTATTTAATTTTTGGAATCAGCATAAAATTTTAATTAAAAAAATGTATTCACTCGAAAAAATTTGCTCTGCAAAAATTTGCACAAATCGCGATTTTGTGTGCGTCAGTGACCCCAGATTTGATGAACAACGCAGTTGGTCCTGAGTTAGAGCGAAGAATGCCTTACTGTGTACAAACAGATGGATCTCATTTTGAACAGCTTTTATAAATTTGTTTGTTGTTGTTGATTGTTGTTGAAATAGTTAAGTGAATAATACAAAAACTAAAGAAATAATTAAGAAATTGTTTTTCTTTCTCACAGTGTACAGAATTTTTGTAGAGCAAATTTTTTCGAGTGAATACATTTTTTCAATTAAAATTTTATGCTGATTCCAAAAATTAAATAAAAAATGGGGGTTCCCATAAAAGTGACCTATATTTGGCAAAAATGGGCCGCTTTGCAAAAAAATTGCAAATTTAAAAAATGCCATTTTAATCATCAAAATTTCATCTACATGATGCCGTTTATTTCATTCCTTAATTCCCAGCCGTTTCTGAGATATAAGCGTGGTTCGCAAATCACGAACCACCCTGTATAGTGTGCAAGTCACCCATCCATTTATTGGCCTTTTTCGGCGTAGCTTAACATAGGTGACGCTAAAACCGGTCTTAAATCCTTAAATGATCGACTGAAGTGTTATCTAAAGCTTTCTCGCTTTGAGTTCATAGGTCGTCGCGACAAATTTCGAGATCAGAGCTCATTTGTGTGAGAAAATGTGAAAAAAATCCCCCAAAAACCAGTTTTTTTGGTTTTTTGGCTTTATGGTTTTCTGGACAAAATTTGCACCACCATTTTCGTGTTCCTGGTAAAAAGACCTTTAATTTGATACATAGGTCGACTAGGTTTGGATAAGTCCTTCTATGGGGACAGACAGACTGACTGACTGACAGACAGACAGACCGACACCGAAGCGAATACAATAGTCCGTCCCTTATACCTTTTTTATTACTATTGTAATAATAAAGGAAGGACGGACTAAAAAACCCTGCCATTTCATGGTCATTCAAGATAATTACTTCAAGACCTTCAAGTCTAACAAGCCAGCCTAGTTAGCTTGGTTGGTAGTGCGTCTGCCTTGTAAGCGCTAGACCGCGGGTTCGATTCCCACCCGGGGCGGATTTTATCCTGATGGGATAATGTTCGTTCTCGGAACGGCTGGCTTTCTCCTATCCTATCTTTCTTCTCTCTTCGATTTCGGGATGATAAGACCTTAGCAGTTACAGTTCCCTCTGTCAAACCTCTTCAAAAAAGTCTAACAAATATTGAACGTTAGAACATGGAGCAGTTTTTGGAATTTTTGCCATCCTCTGGTTCAATTTGAACCAAAGATAGGTACAGGGGGTAACAAATATCACTCAAATTTAAATAAATAAATAAATAAAAAATGCGCACCGCAACAGCCACCTATTCGCCATTTTCCGAGCTTTGTGATACACCCTGTATACAGGGTGTCCCAGAATTTATACTTAAATTGATTTTTTTCAGAGCCTGTTTGAAAGTGCGAAAATAAAAAAAAAAACACGTGATTCTTTGATTTTCAATGCGGATTTTTTGGCAATATCGCAATGCGCGAAAAAATTCGCGAAGTCCGCGAATTGGGTGCCAACTTTGGATTTTTAAATGAGAACCCCTATTTTTTATTACATATTCGCTTTCTACGTTAATTTTAAAGTACAATCGACTACTCACTCGAATTTTTGCGGTTCGCGGTTTTCGCGGAATGTGGAAAGCGCAAATCACAAAAATGCCTCAAGAGTACAAGTATGACCCATCAAATCGGAATGTTTTTTGCTCCCCAATTATATGGTTTCATTATTATTTCATTTTGGTCCAATATTTCGCTGTTTGCGATAGGGCGGTGTTCGCGAAATCCGCGAATACTACATATTTTTCAAATGTACGTGTGTGATATAATATCAAAGCATGCTATTTTGTATTAGTAAATCTTGTGGTTATATTACTTTTCCAATTCGCTTCATTTTTGACGGTTCGCGGAATTCGCGGATCGCTCTACGACAAACCGTTTGTGAGATATTTTGTATACAACATTTTCCCATTTAAGCATGAAGAAACATTGACTTTGGTTGATATCTGGATGAGTGACTGTCCGATTTTTACCAAATTGTTACAGTCGCGTCCTTGGACCATACCGGTATAGCATACCAAAGTTCATCACTCTACGACAAACCGTTCTTGAGATATTTTCTATACAACTTTGTACTTTTTCCCATTTAAACCTATAGTACGTACGTACAGACCATGGGCTACAAACTACTTTTTTGACATCAGGGGATCCCAAAACGGATATTTCCAACCATTTCCCGATTTTGAAAATTTAGACCGATTGCAATACTTTCATTAGGTACTAGTACTTGCAACATCACAAGGAAATTTCTGAACTATCAACAATGATCCCCCTCCCCCGGCTTGAGTTTTTGCTCCGCCTCGATTTTACCTCATTGTATTGAACCTTTGAAAATAAACATAATAATAATAATAATAATAATAATAATAATAATAATAATAATAATAATAATAATAATAATAATAATAATAATAATAATAATAATAATAATAATAATAATAATAATAATAATAATAATAATAATAATAATAATAATAATAATAATAATAATAATAATAATAATAATAATAATAATAATAATAATAATAATAATAATAATAATAATAATAATAATAATAATAATAATAATAATAATAATAATAATAATAATAATAATAATAATAATAATAATAATAATAATAATAATAATAATAATAATAATAATAATAATAATAATAATAATAATAATAATAATAATAATAATAATAATAATAATAATAATAATAATAATAATAATAATAATAATAATAATAATAATAATAATAATAATAATAAATAATAATAATAAATAATAATGATAACTTCGCGCTTCACAACAAATAGGTAGGTATAAGTATTGGAGAAGAAAACCTTTGAAAAACTAGCAAATTCACTCTTGGAAAAAGTAGGTAAAAAAAACTCGATAAACGGAAGGTAGAGCTTCAAAACCTCAAAAATACCTATAACCAAATCTTTTTTCAGCCCAATTATCTTGGTTAGTAGCACGTCTATCTTGTAAGCGCTATGCCGCGGGTTCGATTCCCGCCCGGGGCGGATTTTATCCTGAACGGATAATGTTCGTTCACGGAGAGGCTGGTTTTCTCCTATCCTCTCTTCCTTCTCTCTTCGACTTCGGGACGATAAGACCATAGCAGTTACAGTTCCCTCTATCAAACCTACCTAATAGAAAAGAACCATCGGGACCGAAGAGGCTCGTAATTAAATTTCATAATAGAGCGAAAAAAATAATGCGAGAAAAATTGTAGGTAGGTAGGTACCTAAGTAGGGTAGAAAGAAGAAAATCTGGAACATGGAATAGAGTGTTCAGAATATAAGGAAGAGTAGGAGGAGGAGAAAAAGGATGAGAATGAGAAGAAGGAAAAGGAGGAGAATTAGGGATGGGAGAGAATAAAAAAATCAGGAAAGTCCTTTTGTTCGAACGCTGTGAATTTAACGTTCTAACTCCAGTCCAGTTAATTTCTACACTATCAATTCGGTTTGTATTTGTACCTCTATAGGAAGTGCATTTTGTCCCTCTGAAGGGAACCAATAAAATTCATAACATGAGCTTTTTTGCCGGGAACCAACTCACCTGAAATATATACTTTGGGATCCACCCACGTAGACGAACCTTTTCCAGGTGCATTTATCTGCCTTCATTTCCTTTTACAAATCCGACAGTCTCTGCCACCTAACCCTGAATGGATAAAGTTATTTATCAATGTCGAATTGGAACAACAATATTTTATACCATGGGAAACGGATAACGGGAATAATCCCCGATATTTTGAAATAAAAACTACAAGGTGATCCCAGAAAAAGATCCCCTTGGGAAGAGGGGGGGACTAAAAAATGCGCACCGCAACAGCCACCTGTACTATTCGCCATTTTCCGAGCTTTGTGATACACCCTGTATACAGGGTGTCCCAGAATTTATACTTAAATTGATTTTTTTCAGAGCCTGTTTGAAAGTGCGAAAATAAAAAAAAAAACACGTGATTCTTTGATTTTCAATGCGGATTTTTTGGCAATATCGCAATGCGCAAAAAAATTCGCGAAGTCCGCGAATTGGGTGCCAACTTTGGATTTTTAAATGAGAACCCCTATTTTTTATTACATATTCGCTTTCTACGTTAATTTTAAAGTACAATCGACTACTCACTCGAATTTTTGCGGTTCGCGGTTTTCGCGGAATGTGGAAAGCGCAAATCACAAAAATGCCTCAAGAGTACAAGTATGACCCATCAAATCGGAATGTTTTTTGCTCCCCAATTATATGGTTTCATTATTATTTCATTTTGGTCCAATATTTCGCTGTTTGCGATAGGGCGGTGTTCGCGAAATCCGCGAATACTACATATTTTTCAAATGTACGTGTGTGATATAATATCAAAGCATGCTATTTTGTATTAGTAAATCTTGTGGTTATATTACTTTTCCAATTCGCTTCATTTTTGACGGTTCGCGGAATTCGCGGATCGCTCTACGACAAACCGTTTGTGAGATATTTTGTATACAACATTTTCCCATTTAAGCATGAAGAAACATTGACTTTGGTTGATATCTGGATGAGTGACTGTCCGATTTTTACCAAATTGTTACAGTCGCGTCCTTGGACCATACCGGTATAGCATACCAAAGTTCATCACTCTACGACAAACCGTTCTTGAGATATTTTCTATACAACTTTGTACTTTTTCCCATTTAAACCTATAGTACGTACGTACAGACCATGGGCTACAAACTACTTTTTTGACATCAGGGGATCCCAAAACGGATATTTCCAACCATTTCCCGATTTTGAAAATTTAGACCGATTGCAATACTTTCATTGGTACTAGTATAGCTCGCTATACTGTAGTAATAGAAAGTGAAAAAATAGCGAAAGACGTGTCTCATTATATTCAAAGGGAAACATTTTCTACTGGGTTTGATTTATCAACATCATCAGGGACGACCCTCAGGGGGGTCGACTTTGAAATCTTAAATAAGAACGACCAATTTTTAATTTTAACAATTAAACCATTTAAACCAAGGGCGCTCAACCTTTTTTGAAGGCGGGCCAAATTTTCGATACCAGATTTCGATACCCGCGGGCCACATGATACGTTTGACTGTGTGGTTGCTTGTACTTACAAAGCTCTTAACAATAATAGTCATAACAATAATATTAGTAGGTATGAAACAAAGTTTTCTGTTAAAAGTAAATTTTAAACCATTTATTATGTTAAGGCGGTCTCTTCCTGATCCCTTGTGTGCCGCGTCCATTTTAATTTAAGACTATTGCACTGAAAATTTTAAACCATAAGAAAGACCTTGAAAAATACAGTACTTTGACAAAAAGTTCGAGTTTAATCCTATCACCAGGGTTTGGAGAAACGCCAAGCAAGGCCAATAAATGGATGGGTGACTTAAACATTATATTGGTCGTTATTAAGAAACATTAAAAGGAACAAAGGGAGAACGGGCTCTAGTCTTGATTTTAAATCATTACATGAAAGTAAATTCAAAAATCCTATGGTCTTATCGTCCCGAATTCGAAGAGAGAAGGAAGACAGGATAGGAGAAAGCCAGCCGTTTCCGAGAACGAACATTATCCCATCAGGATAAAATCCGCCCTGGGCGGGAATCGAACCCGCGGCCTAGCGCTTACAAGGCAGACGCACTACCAACTAAGCTAAGTAGGCTGGCACATTTATTTCGATCGAGAAGAATAATATGAATAGTATGATCTCCACATACCAAACATCCCTGCTCAAAGTTCCGCTTTATGTAAACACTACCTACGTAGGTACCTACCTATATGATAATAATAGTGCTTATTTTTACTGCTCGCATAGGACTGATAAGTCCCTTTACTCCAGCAGTAGGCTACTACTATTATTGTGGTCAAATTCTCAAATTATATTGAGGATAAAATTCCATACCTCGGCTGGGATTGAAGCCACGCCCTCCTGTTAACCAGTCGAGCGCCTTGACCTCTACACCACCACAGGATACTCAGAAAAACAGTCAAATTAGCAGATACAAAACGCAAAAACCAAAGAAAACGATGTGATCAGATTAGCAAGAGCCAGAAGAATTTCTTTTTTCATGGTTGGTTACGTCCCACGCAATGTTGCCAAGCGTCCCTACGCTTTAAAAATTTGAATCTCATTATTTTTCCCGCGCACACTTTGGGGACGAATTTCTTAGAGAAGAAATACTTTTTAAAAAAAAAATCTTTTCGGATTATTTATTATTTTTGACGATCTTTACGAAAAAAATACATTTGGACAGTTATATTTTTCATGAGAATCATCAATTACTCGGTTTCGAACCCAGAACTTTTTAATTGTAAGCCCCAAGTAATTGAAAATATTACCAATCGATTTCTCGTGAAAAAATACATAAAATAGAGTATCCAATTGTACACAAATGTTGAGTTTCAAACATAACACATTTCTCGGATTTCGAACCCTTAACTTTTTAACTGTAAGTCCCAGGTGTATGAAATCACCACCAGTGAATTCCTCAGATAAAAATACATGAGTTAACATATTTGGTTTAACTAAAATACTTAATGGGGACTTTTGAGACAAGAAAAACTGTTTTTACATGTATTTTTCCTATGGCGCACATTAAAAGTGGACACACTGTATATTAGATTAATGTATGTATAAAATGTTTAACAAGCTGGGCCCGTCTCTTCGGGATTTTTTTAGCACGTAATTTATTCGATTGTAGTTAAAGAAAATCATTTTTATTATTGATTTGATTTTTAGTCCGTCCTTCCTTTATTATTACAATAGTAATAAAAAGGTATAAGGGACGGACTATTGTATTCGCTTCGGTGTCGTCTGTGTGTCTCTGTCTGTTCCCATAGAAGGACTCATCCAAACCTGGTCGACCTATATATCAAATTAAAGATCTTTTTACCAGGAACACGAAAATGGTGGTGCAAATTTTGTCCAGAGAACCACTGCGTTATGTTTGAAACGAAACATTTTTGTACATAACTGAATAAATACTTTATTTTATGTATTTTTTCTCGAGAAATCGATTTTGGTGATATTTTCAAACACGTAATACTCAGTTAAAAAGTTTCGGGTTCAAAACCCGAGAAATGCCTGATTTTTTTTTTAATTAATTTTTTTGAGGGGGGCTTCACGTCTCTTTAACTTCAGAGATTTTTCGAGACGGGGGTTTTACCCTCCAGGCGTTGGCACAAACCAAACCAACTACTCACATTAACCTTACCCAGCCTGAGTGGGACCGGTAAAAGCCAGCAGTACATGGAGTACTAGTACCCAGATGGGTCACCTATCCAAGTACTATCCACGCTCGATGTTGCTTAACTTCAGTGATCCAACGAGAACTGGTGTATTCAACGTGACAAAGCCGCTGTCACGTTGACGTGAAGCCCCCCTCAAAAAAATTAATTAAAAAAAATCAGGTATTTCTCGGGTTTTGAACCCGAAACTTTTTAACTGAGTATTACGTGTTTGAAAATATCACCAATCGATTTCTCGAAAAAAAATACATAAAATAAAGTATTTATTCAGTTATGTACAAGAATGTTTCGTTTCAAACATAACGCAATTACTCGGTTTCGAACCCAGAACTTTTTAACTGTAAGCCCCAAGTAATTGAAAATATTACCAGTGCACTCAGCCTCGTGAGGACAATTGAGTAGCTACTTTATTCGAGTAGCGACCAGTGGCGGCATTACCTGTGTATGGTACGAGCAGATGAAAAATTAACAGTACAGGAGGTACTTGTTAATGCTGTGATAGCCATTGTTGTGAAAAAGCTCTCTGCTTTACCACAAAGATTCATGATTTGATACATATATCTACCTTGTCTACCCGAAAGAGTATTTCCTAAGCTTGATATTTTGTATTTCCAGATAACTGAAGTTCAAAAAAAGTTGTCAATAAACAGTGCCAAAAATGAAATGTACAAATCAGCCGAAACTCTCGTCACGACCGAGAAAAATCAGTGAGTACTGAGTAATCATCTTTTTTTTTTTTTTTCCTTAAAATAATAAAATGAAAATTAAATAATAATTGATGGGATAGTTGATTATAAAACTTTTGTCATTTTATTTTGCCAATCAAATACTTATACATATACTAGATATATGTATGTAACATACTTATACATATTTTTTCTTGAAGAGGTACTTTACATAACCTCACAAGTCACTTGTACACAATTTTTCAGGAGAGCCCAAAAACTGATGCAAGCATTGCTTTGGTAGTATGTAACATACTTATACATATTTTTTGAAGAGGTACTTTACATAACCTCACAAGTCACTTGTACACAATTTTTCAGGAGAGCCCAAAAACTGATGCAAGCATTGCTTTGGTATGGTTATAGGGTGTCTAATATGTGACTACGTTTTTCTGTGTTTTGCAGGTGATGGAACTGTTTGCTTCAATGAGAGATCAGTGCTTTGGGTAGGTGGAAATGTTGACTTTTTCCACAAGGACTTTAATAGGACAAATGGTATTTTGTTAAAACCATTTAACCATATGTCATCTCCCATGGCGTAGTGGTCACTGCGCTTGCCTTGCACGCAGGAGATCCATGCATGGTGATCAGTGCCAGCAGCATGGTAGCTAAACATTGGATATTGAGATTATTGAAATATTTGGAAAATCCTACAGCGCTGCAGTGAGCACCAAAGTTGTGATAAAATAATAAAAAGAAACGGCATTTATTCATTTCTTAAAATGTTCCCCCCCCCCAACTAATCCAGATTGTTCTAGCGGCCTTTATTCAACAAGTTTGAAAAAGTGAGACCTGTGAGGTTTTGAAAAGTACCGAAGGGACTTTGGGACCTTTCAGTCTCATTCGAACAGTATATTTTATACTATTATCTATTCTATTATCGATTATTCTATTCCAGAAGTCCACCACCCGTCACTCCTCCTGCCAGATCCAGAGCTGGATCTGTAGGCACGATTAAGAGACAAGAACAAGTAAGTATCTATTTACTCCTATCAAGAAATATATTACGGAAAAACCCCGACGAGGGGGTAAATCTAGGATATCCCGGTAAAACCTAGGATGTTCTAAATCATTTGGTAAAAGTACTGAATTAAAATCTTCTTCTGGCTTTTACTTTTTTTCTTCTTCTTCGTCTTCTTCTTTTTTTTTTTTTTTTTTTTTTTTTTTTCCCCGGAATTT
>NW_007379992.1:16777-33630 GCF_000475195.1 Diaphorina citri
TTTTTTTTTTTGTAAACCTGTTAGGTTAGATTCCCCCACAGAAAGTAGTCTAGGTCTAGGGGGTTCAAATCACATGATCATTGAGGGGCCAATTCTCGTCACCAAAACGGGGAATGACACGACACGATCACGAGCAGGAAAATGCTCACGCAAAAGAGACCATGTGTAGATTTCTACCTATCATTACCTGTTGTTCTACTTTCCCTTTTTTACTTTATTGTCACTTTCTATTATCACCTATTAATTTACATTTCCTTTTTTTTTTTAGTTAAGCAAGGTCTTTTTAATGAATTGTTAGTGTATGTATTATTCTTTAATAACCCATCAAATATACGAGACCTTGTTTAGACTGCTGGGGTAAAGGGACTTTTCAGTCCTATTCGGGCAGGATAAACAAGGTATATTTTATTCTATTCTATTCTACCCCCGGTAATTGACCCGGGACCTTCGGCGTGCCAGCCTAGTGTCATACCCACTAGGCCACCGAGGCTACTAAAATTGTTCTATTATTTTTACAGTACTTATTAAGTAGGGCACTGTTTTTAAACTTCTCAGACCGGCTGGCTTTCTTTCATCATTCCTATCTTCCTTCTCTCTTTGATTCGGGGGCGATAAGACCCTAGCAGTTACAGCTCCCTCTATCATACCTCTAAAAAAAGTTCTTTTTTCCACTGATAAATAAACATGCAGTGTGTTTTTTTCATTGGCACACTAATATAAATATTAACAAAAATTTAGGTAGTTTGTTTTTTCACTTTGATTCCCAGGGTAAAACACATGGTGATCACTTCGGCTTCATTTCCAAGGAGCAAAGTACAGACAGCTACATTGGATATGTGTTCAAGTGTCAGGACTCTTCTACTGCTGACGAGGTGGTGGGGAGTAAGTTACTTTTATTTATCTTAACTTATTCACGTCAATTTACTTTTATTTATCCTAACTTATTCATGTCCACTTGTCCCATGGGAACACAATTGGGGTCAGTGGTAAGACTGGTAAGTTGTTATGACATATTTTTGATTTTAACCTCTAGCTTAAAATCTCTTTCCCCTAAAAAAGAAAAATCACCGAAAAATTATTTGGGCACCAATGGGTTAATACTTATCAATATCACCGTAGCTTTTTCTGTCGTTCCCTCTTCCTCTGAGTTTCAAACATAGGAATTAACTTCAAATCATTTAATTACCTAACTTGAGATTTTTTTTTTCCCATGTTTATTGTAAAAAATAAAACTAAAGATACATAATATGTATATAGATCTTCCAAGTTTTTATTGTTATTGGATTTATTTTTCAGACTGGGCGACGATGAAGATCTCAGTTGTGTTATGCATCTGCAGTTATGTTGCAGTTACCAACATATCGGCTTTTATGCCGACAGGCACTGTTGTGAGTACGAATCTTTGCGCCTCGATGAGATGGACTTGGAATAAACCCTCTATGAACGTTCATGCACACGGTTTTGTATCATGTCTCTTTAGACGTAATAAGGTGCCGCTCAGGAAAGTTGTCGTAACTAGCCGCGCCCCACTTCCCTTCGCAAACGTACATTACCACGGGTGGATATCGCCCCTCTTTAGAAAACGTTATAGGTTGAAACCTAAGCACTCCGCACTTGGTCACGACACCGAAGGAAAGCGCGGACGGCGGAAGCGATCCGACAACGATCAACCGAAGACAACAACAGACAACCCATTTCCAAACGCAAACAAACCGTTTCCAAACGCAGAAAACAACAGAATTTACCAAGCTTTGTTTAAATTCGACCCCGATACCTTCAAGAGAAAACGTGGACGTCCGAAAGGATCTGTCAACCGTCCGAAGACAACTACGACGCCTGGAACTGGATGGTGGTGATAGGTCAAGTGGAAGAGCAAATTATAATTTTCTCTACACAACTTTCATTCAAATAATCTGATATTTTACTAAACGGTAGTAAGGTCTATGTTTTAGCACGATAGTTTTGCATTGACTTTGGATATTTGTTCTGCTATAACTCGCGATTGCCTGATCCGATTTAATGAGATCCTTGAAATTTGGGGTACCAAAACCGAGTGCGGCCCATTTTTTCATCCTCCAGAGATGAACTTGCACTAGGAACATCCTACATTACATGAGTCATCATCATAAACCCCTCTATTGTTTCTGCAAAGATACTTTTTTTTTCGGAGAAACACCAGTTCCGTCCGAGAACCCAAAATCATCCGATTTCCGTCTCAACCCGAAAAAAGGTCATCCGACTTGCGTCCGCGGAACATGTTCAATCCTATATACCTGAGTTCAATCCGGTGTATCATTTATGATACACCCTATCATCATAAACCCCTCTATTGTTTCTGCAAAGATACTTTTTTTTTTCGGAGAAACACCAGTTCCGTCCGAGAACCCAAAATCATCCGATTTCCGTCTCAACTCGAAAAAAGGTCATCCGACTTGCGTCCGCGGAACATGTTCAATCCTATATACCTGAGTTCAATCCGGTGTATCATTTATGATACACCCTGTATACCTCAGAGCAAAAAGTCAATTTTATTTTAGTGATACCTATTGATTAGAAGAGAAACAAGCTGGGCCCGTCCCCCCGGGAATTTTTTAGCCCGTAGTTTATTCGATCGTGATTAAAGAAGAGAGCAAAAAGTCAATTTTATTTTATTGATACCTATTGATTAGAAGAGAAACAAGCTGGGCCCGTCCCCCCGGGAATTTTTTAGCCCGTAGTTTATTCGATCGTGATTAAAGAAAATCACTACCTATGTACCTACCTAATTTGTTTAATATTCAGTTCATTATTAGTCTTGATTTGATTTTTCGATTTTACTTTCATGTAATGATTTAAAATCAAGACTAGAGCCCGTTCTCCCTTTATTCCTAATATAAGGTTTAAGTCACCCATCCATTTATTGGCCTTGCTCGGCGTAGCTTAACATAGGTGACGCTAAAACCGGTCTTAAAATAACGACTGAAGTGTTATCTAAAACTTTCTCGCTTTGAGTTCATAGGTCGTCGCGACAAATTTCAAGATCAGAGACTACGCACTACAAAAAGTTGCTTGTCTACGCTTCTAATGTACAACGGGTCTAAAGGAATGAAAATGGAAATTCTCCTGAAATTTTAGCTCTTGACTATACGTTAACCATGTTATGTTTTATGTAAACTATGTATTTATGTCAATGTAATGTTCTATGTACTTTCTATGTATGTTCTATGTATACGTTCTATGTATGCAGGGGACATGGCGTGAACTAATTAACTTGCCGGAAAATTTATCAAATCACGGGAAAAACGTTTTGCCTAACTAAATTTTATTCGGGATAGGGGAGCGGTACCACGTGTGTGACACTAATCCTAATGTAGGCCCCACATTTTAAAGAATTTCCTAGTTAAAATTCTACAATAGACAGGACGAAATTACGCAGACGTTCACCAGTGAAGGGTTAAATAGATTGGAAGATGTGTTATCTCTGGCCGGGTGGGTATCACACTGCATTCGTACGCCGGAGGTTCCAGGTTTGATTCCTGGTGTTTTAGATAATTTAAGACCGGTTTTAGCGTCACCTATGTTAAGCTACGCCGAGCAAGGCCAATAAAGGAATAAACGGAGAACGGACTCTAGTCTTGATTTTAAATCATTAAATGAAAGTAAAATCAATAATAATAATAAACTGAATATTAAACAAATTAGGTAGGTACATAGGTATTCTTCAACCCCGATCGAAGAAACTACGGGCTGAAAAATTCCCGGAGGGACGGGCCCAGCTTGTTACTATTGTAATAATAAAGGAAGGACGGACTAAAAAAATTAAACAAGTATAAAACGAACAGGGTGACGAAAAAAGACGAAATGTACAAACTTCGGTATTGTTCAACCTATGAACATATAAACTACTGCTATTATTTTTGTACTTTTCTACATATATTATGAAGCTCATTTATCACAATATTCTGAGCTTCAGTTTAAATGTCGAATATGGGGTGTTAAAAACACAAGACTTGTGTATTTACTATTTTCTCAATTTATCGCAGCTCAATAATCGAAAGCACCCTACTCACCGGTAGTGTTGTGTGCCATACGAGTTTGAAGAGTTCAAAGTAAGCATTGCGCAGGGAATTGGATGACAAGGGTAGCTAAAGTCGTATTTCATTATGTGACTTTTTTCGATTCAACCAAGGAGATATGAATTTTTAACTTCAACACCCTGACTACCAAAGCATGATTACCTACAGAAACCCATGTATCAAAACATCTCCCTAACATGAGAGACAGACTCTTTAATTCTTGGATTTTTTCATGAAATTAATAATAATATTTCACTCAGAGGCCCTCTTTCAGATAACCACACAAGTGGCCTGTGGCAGCAAGTGTGGACGTCCAAAGCGGAATATCTTTGATTAAATCATGTTGAATCTAAAAAAAGAGTCAAATAATATAATACGGCTTAATTTGAAGCAGCCTCAATGTAGTACTATTATATGTCTATTTGAGTTGAGTGTACAGTTAGATTTTCAACGTTATCGTTTTAGGTACCTATAGAGTATACAATATAGGTACATGATGAAAGCCGAAAAAAATGTTTTATACATTTTTTATTCTTGTCATTTTTTTTGGTGGCCCTCTACAAATAAATCTATGTACATATATATATATATACATACATGTCTACATTCAATCTTGGATAAGTATCTAAAGTACATAAATATTTCTAGCAAAAGGACGGAATTCGGATGACAATTTTCAGATCAGGGACACAAGCATACATGTCTACTTTCAATCTTGGATAAGTATCTAAAGTACATAAATATTTCTAGCAAAAGGACGGAATTCGGATGACAATTTTCAGATCAGGGACACAAGTCGGAGGGACGGAAATCGGATTTGACCCTCGGGACGGAACTAGCAGCTCCCCACTTTTTTTCAAAAGGACCGATCTCAGGTAAATCCATTGTTTAAGAATAATACTCCAGGGGCTGTAGGTAACTTGCGTACTAGGTATTTCAATTTTAACCTTCCAGTCGCGTACTGAAATTAAAAAAAAAAAAAAAAAAAAAAAAAAAAAAAAAATGTCCGACTTGCGTACTGGGCCTTTTTTATTTATTTTTTCAAGGTTGAGGGATTTAATTTATTATTATTATTATTATTATTATTATTATTATTATTATTATTATTATTATTATTTAATTAATTATTATATTATTATTATACGATATTATTATTATTATTTTATAGTACGAACAAACATTTTAATGGGGAAAAAAACATTCACTGTTTTCTAATTTCGCTCAAATGATTGTGAAGCCCTTTTTATATGTTTGTTGAATCCTATACTAATAACCAATAACACACAAAAAAGTTGATCATTTGTGAAAGTTTCTGATGTGTACGAACCTAACCCACAAATTCGCCAGAAAGTTGAATCAATTGTGAAAGGTTTTTTTTCGCGTACCTACCTAACCCTATCATCCCCAGAAAGTTTGATCAGTTTTGGAAGTTTTTTCGCCGCTGCTATACCTTAACCCTATCATCCCCAAAAGTTGATCATTTGTGAAAGTTCTTTTTAGCGTTCTGGAATTCTTTCGTGGGATAAAAATAAGGTATTTTTTTCTGTGGGACCAAATTTGAGAGGTATTTTTCCCCAGTCCTAGCCTGGTTTTTCCAGTACGCAGTAGCAAGTAGTTGACACTCTTTAGACGCAAGTAGTACTGTCTACTTGAAAATCTATAACGCAACACAAGTACTGCAGAGCGGTAGGTCAACTAGTAATCAAAACGACTCCAGGTTTATAGGACAGGAGTTGGTTATTTTCTCCTCCTACTCCTTCTTCTTCTCCTTCTTATTTCTTTTATTATTTTTTTACCATAACAAAACCAAAAATATGATGAAAAGAGATTTTTTTTGTCGGTCTCTGCTTAAGCAAAAATACTTTGAGTGAGGTCTAACGGAACTACTTGTAAGTTATATGTAGTCTAATAGAATCGAGGGCGTCCACCTGGCAACATTAGGATTTTTAGGATCATTAGGTATGGTGGTGGTGAAGGTGTACTAAACGCACACACGACCTCGGGAGTTGAGGGGGGAACTTTTGGGGGGGCGGGGGTCAAAAGGGGGGGGGGGGGTTCTTATTTAAGATTTTTACGTTGCGGCCGGTTGCTAACGGGCAGGGACCGCAACTTCATATGAAAAAAATTGATCCCCCAAAATATCATGTAATAGGTGTTTCGGCGTTTTTTGATATCCTGAGCGGTTTTCGAGAAACCCACCCGTATTTAAGACTTTATTAAAAGAGAATTAGGAGATAAGAGAAAGCCAGCCGTTCCGAGAAAGAACCTTACTTATTAGTTTAGGATAAAGTTTGCCCCAGGTGGGAATTGAACCCACAACCTAAGGCCGGTATCACATTGACGCACGACTGAGTAGCACGTAATCGGCTGCAAAACCGACCTTTTTTATCATACTGTTTTCGATAACTACTTACAGTACTTACTGTTTACGAGATAATTACAAATCAAAATTGACTTTGGTGAATATCATCTGGATGGATAACTGTCCGATTTTTATCAAATTGTTATAATCGCGTCCTTGGACCATACCGAGAATGCATGCTATGTTTCATCACTCCGTCGTTAGGTATCAAATACACACACGTACAGAGACCATGGACTATAAATCATAAAACGGACATTTCCACTCATTTCTCGATTTTGAAAATTTGGACCGGTTGCAAATACTTTTTAATCACAGATTATAGATTCGCTATAACTGAAGTAATAGAGAGTAAAAATGTTCCAACATGTTTTCGCTACTGAGTTATTCATCTTTTATTTCCATGCGGTTCCCGCGTTGTTATAGTACGTATCTCTTCATATTATAACTTAAAATACAGATGCATATAAATCTCCTGTATATTTATATATAAATTTGCTCCAAAGTTACTATTGTTATTGGATTTATTTTTCAGACTGGGCGATGATGAAGATCTCAGTTGTGTTATGCATCTGCAGTTATGTTGCAGTTACCAACGCAATGACCACGTCCATTAAGTCCAGCACACTGTGGTACCAAACGAGAATAATACAACCTAACCCCTTCAGAGCAACACAAAAAATAGAACTGCCGTGTAACAAAGGTGTGTGGTGTGCAAAAAGGAAAAAAAAGTAAGGAGTAAATATCTGCTACAGTCAGCTGCATCTGCGGAATTTAGTAAACCAACCATCACTATTACAGTAAATAAATAAAACGAGGTGACCACCGCCGCAACTGCTATGAGATTTTACCTGTACAATGAAGGTGACATCTTTGAGTTGCTTATGTAGTAGAACTTGTTTCTTATCAGGACTGATAAGCCGCAGATCCGTTCTGCCCACCAAGAATAGCACGATGAAGATCTCAGTTGTGTTATTCATCTGCAGTTATGTTGCAGTTACCAACGCAATGTCCACGTCCATTAAGTCCAGCACACTGTGGTACCAAACGAGAATAATACAACCTAACCCCTTCAGAGCAACACAAAAAATAGAACTGCCTCCTATTCTATTAAAATAAATAGGTGTACCAACCTCAGTGGTGTAGTGGTTAGCGCGGTGGACTTCGGATCTGGAGGTTGGTGGTTCGAGTCCAAGTCAAGTCAAAAAATTTAGCGTAGTGCATTAAGCGGGGAACGACATTTGTGATAAGCATTTATGCCTAACACAATTAAAATTCCTTTGTACAAATTTTGTACATTACGCATGTGCAAATGAAGTAATCTAAAGCTGTGTCCACGGATAGTCCGTCGTCGACTGAAACCGTCCACTGCCTCGACAACATAGACTTACCTCTAACTTCACCTCGTCGATCGAGCGATGGCGTCGACTATGTATGGACACAGCTTAGTAAGGGTTCATACTAGAGCTGAAAAAATGACCTTAAAACGACCCAGAACCGAAGACAAAGATAAGAATTTTATTTCACTTCCCAATCCAAAGATTGCTGATGGGGATCAGGAATTTGGGATGTAACAAAGGTGTGTGGTGTGCAAAAAGGAAAAAAAGTAAGGATAAGGAGTAAATATCTGCTACAGCCAGCTGCATCTGCGGAATTTAGTAAACCAACCATCACTATTAAAGTAAATAAATAAAACGAGGCGCCCACCGCCGCAGCTGCTATGAGATTTTACCTGTACAATGAATGTGACATCTTTGAGTTGCTTATGTAGTAGAACTTGTTTCTTATCAGGACTGATAAGCCGCAGATCCGTTCTGCCCACCAAGAATAGCATGGTTCTATTGTGCTCGACCTTAGAACAAAGAAATTTCGAATAATCCTATGGGTAAATCTACAGCTCTTGGTATATTTGTAAATTCATTCTATTAAATCTATTAAAATAGGTGTACAAATTTTGTACATTACGCATGTGCAAATCAAGTAATCTAAAGCTGTGTCCACGGATAGTCCGTCGTCGACTGAAACCGTCCACTGCCTCGACAACATAGATTTACCTTTAACTTCACCTCGTCGATCGAGCGACGGCGTCGACTATGTATGGACACAGCTTAGTAAGGGTTCATACTAGAGCTGAAAAAATGACCCGTGTCTTAAAACGACCCAGAACCGAAGACAAAGATAAGAATTTTATTTCACTTCCCAATCCAAAGATTGCTGATGGGGATCAGGAATTTGGGTACCTACTACCAACCAGATTTTTCCGAATTCCGGTGCAAAAAAAAAAAAAAAAAAAAAAAAAAAAAAAGAGCAAGAAGAAATCGACAACGGACCGAAACGTTTATTTCTGCTGCCGTTATCGACGGATTTTCGTCGACAACGAATCACTAGCTAAACCTATATTTTTTTTTATTATTATTTTTTTTAATTAGACAAGGTTTATAAACTTATCTGCATACTTTACCTATGAAATATATAAGACCTTGTTTAGACTGCGGGAGTAAAGGGACTTTTCAGTCTCATTCTGGCAGTATAAACAAGGTATATTCTATTCTATAATTTTTTTACTCTAGCCAGCGGTGATAGAACGTTGAATTGCGGTGATAGAACGTTAAGCAACGTCGCACGTGGTATCCAAATGGATGACTATCTTAGCAATCGTGTGCTGCAGGCTTTTCCCGACTCAGACTGGTTAAAGTCAATGTGAGCAGGCGGGTGGCTTGTCGCCGAATGGACGGTCTAACACCCCCCGACCTTAGCAGTTATACAGTGACCTTGAGCCTCTATCGATGTTTTTCTTCTTTTTTAAGAAGTTTGATAGAGGGAACTGCAACTGCCAAGGTCTTATCTTCCCGAAAGCGAAGAGAGAAGAAAGACAGGATAGGCGAAATTAAATAGAAAAGAAAAAGAAAAATCTTTTATTCCGGTATCTAAGTTTTACACTGGCAAGTATTTGGTGCTGGTACACATTACAAGTGTAACCCTATAAGTCAAAGTTGTTGACCTTACTCAAGTTACTCTTGTAGTTGATAAACGAGAAATAATTATGTACTGGTATCTCTCTAATCTAGGATCTATATCGGATAGGGGGGTTTTTTTTGTGATACCTACAGTTTGAGTTATACTTTTTCTTTACTTTCTGTTACCTACATAACAGAAAGTAAAGAAAAAAAGTATAACTCAAACTTTAGGTAGGTATCACAAAAAAAAGTGTTAGTAAAAAGAACCTATGCTATGTAATAAGGAAATTTGAACCGATTGCATTACTTTCTCATTTCATAGGTTTCCAGTTTCCTATACTTAATTTTAATTAATATAAGATATTGTAATAGATAGTAAACATGTATGTAAGAACCTGGTGTAAACCATGTTATTTGTCTGATAGGGGGAAAAAAAAAATAAAAAAAAAAAAACAAAAAAAAATTATTCTCAAAGGAGATTTGTGCTTAGAATGGGTCTCCTCCATGATTCATTTCGAAATTCGGACCCAAAAATTGAAATTCAAAATTTTGACCCGTTACCGAAACAGGCCCATAGTTTTAAATCTCAAGGTTACATCTGAATTTTTAGATGAATCATGGAAATGCTGGAATTATGTAACTGAATCCATGCACAAAAAGCTCACTCTGAAGCTTGGGTTTAGGGCCTTAGGGGCAAATACCCCAAAAGATATGTTAAGCTTATACGAATCTATATAATTATGTGACTGAATTATTTTGTTTGTTATTTTCCTCAAGGTTTAGGGGCAAATACCCCAAAAGATATGTTAAGCTTATACGAATCTATATAATTATGTGACTGAATTATTTTGTTTGTTATTTTCCTCAGGTATACTACATCGGTAAAATTCGGGTGTCACAACGCAAAGTTCCTGAGAGTTTCATAGATGAAGCTCTCGATAAATTCAAAATTCACGAGGAAGAAAAGAGGAATCGGTTCAACTACGACGATCAAAATATTGCTCAGGTGAGGAAGTAATAAAAATACAGTGATTCCCGGCCGGGTCGAAGTTTTTCCGGCTTGGAGTTCGGGTTGCACTCAGCCTCGTGAGGACAATTGAGTAGGTACTTTATTCGAGTAGCGGCCAGTGGCGGCATTACCTGTGTAAATTGATGGTACGAGCAGATGAAAAATTAACAGTACAGGAGGTACTTGTTAATGCTGTGATAGCCATTGTTGTGAAAAAGCTCTCTGCTTTACTTTTTTTTTTTTTCTTCTTTTGTTCTATGAACGTATATGATGTATGTATATGTGTCTGTTTTTTTGTTTTTTTTACTTATCCTGTACCAAATTTCATCAAAATCGGACCAGGCAGTCGTGGATTAAAGCGGAACAAACATTCAGATTCCTAAACCAAAAGCCGTCGATCGATGTTAATTTATAGTGAATCGATGTGGATTGACGGCCGGTGGACTATGTGTGGACATACCTGAAGAACGACACACACTGCTCATCTATCCGCGAACAAAGAATGTTCCTAGAGATAGGTGGGTTTCATATTTCGAATAGCTACAGTCGTAATTGACACTTTTCTTGGAGTCAGCCGTCTTGAGAGCCATGTTGTCGTAGACTTTATGGTAGCCTCTTGACGGTGGTAACGGGTTATGTTTCTTTGTTCTGTGGATTCTTAATTTTCATTAGAGGCGTTTTTTTATATTGTATATATATTTTTATTTATTTATTTATTTTATAAAAACAAGTAAATAATGTACAAGCGGATCCTTTCTAAGCTGAACTATGCTTCTACGATTCTATTTTACACCAAACAGGAGCTGTCGCCACACATTTTTACCCCTGCGATCCACGGTGGTGCCTTTTGAAAGGTACATTTGAAGTGAACTCTCGTTTTCTCATGTTTTCAGCCATCACTCAAGCATGGACAACAAGTAGTCACGCTAAGAAAGAAAAATCCCCGGTCATGTCATGTGATCATTGTCCCATGATTTGGTACCATAAGTTGTGCTCGGAAATCGAGGGTATGTTGATTTGTATTTTACGCCAGAAAGGGCTTTAATGAAGAATTATCGATTTCGCGGGTGAATAAAAAAGAAGAATATATAATTGCAATATCCACCATATAGTATGACCCAGAAGTCCTGTAAGGTAGCTCTTCATCTTTTGAACGGGTAGGAATTTTCGAAATCTGATCGATCCTAGGACTAGAAAAGGGCTAGTAATTAAAAATCGACATTTGAAAAGAGGGGGAAAATATACCGATTTGGAACAGGCTTGGGCAAATTACAGTATGACTGTATGACCCAGAAGTCCTGTAAGGGTGTAAGGTAGCTCTTCATCTTTTGAACGGGTAGGAATTTTCGAATTCTGATCGATTCTAGGACTAGAAAAGGGCTAGTAATTAAAAATCGACATTTGAAAAGAGGGGGAAAATATACCGATTTGGAACAGGCTTGGGCAAATTATTATGAAGAAAAAAAAAACGCCTGCGGCGCAGATTATAGATTATTTTTGCTACACCGCGGGGCAAGAATCCCTCCCTCCTAAATCGCGGCTGAGGAAAGTTTATTTGGTTAAATAGCTACTACTAGTAGTTCTGTGAACTGTAGACCTCACTCAGATTCTTTTGCCCAAGCTGAGAAGAAGGTACGAATGAATGCTACATATTCACATGTAGTAGTTCTGTGAACAGCTGTAGACCTCACTCAGATTCTTTTGCCCAAGCTGAGAAGAAGGTACGAATGAATGCTACATATTCACATGTAGATATTAAATTAGAACAGAAGGAGTACGTCTTACGTAATAAAAAGGACAGAGAACAGGTTTTATTTACAATCACTCAAAAGATTTAAAGAATGGTTGACCTTTTTTTTAAAAAAAAAAACAAGAGATTTACCTACCAAGAATTGAGGTTTTTGATTTTTTTTCTTTTTTTTTAGAAAAAACACAAGGGTATACAAGGGTCATAAATGCGGTAATTTATGTATTGCCATCTTCAAAAGTTTGAGACCAAAATTGGACCTGGGACACCAAATTTCAAGGATTGACGTGTCTTGATTCAAAGAACTCGAAATTTCAAAGTTCATCAAAATCGGACCAGGCAATCGCGAGTTATAGCGGAACAAATAAACACACACACAAACATTTAAACCAAATGCAAAATGGTCGAGTTAAAACATAGACCTTCACTTCGTTCGTCAAAAACAATGTTATACACAAAACAAAGTTATGTACAAATTTTTGCTACCCCCAAGTGACAGTTTTACCTAGAGTAGTGTTCCAGCTGAAACTTTTTGGGGAAAAAATACAACCACTTCTGATTGTTAATTCTAAACACAACCGTGTGCTTTTCTCCAGGAATGACCAATGACAAGAAGGTCCAGTCTTTCCTAATAACTACCAATATAGTGTTGAAGTCAACCATCCATTTATTGGCCTTGCTCGGCGTAGCTTAACATAGGTGACGCTAAAACCGGTCTTAAATTATCTAAAGCTGTGTTATCTAAAACTTTCTCGCTTTGAGTTTATAGGTCGTCGCGACAAATTTCAAGATCAGAGCTCATTTGTGTGAGATGTCAAAAATCCCCCAAAAACCGGTTTTTTTGGCTTTATGGTTTTCTGGACAAAATTTGCACCACCACTTTCATGTTCTCGGTAAAAAGACCTTTAATTTGATATATAGGTCGACTAGGTTTGGATAAGTCCTTCTAATAGAAGTCTTCTATGAGGTCAGACAGACAGACAGACAGAGTGACAGACGACACCGAAGCGAATACAATAGTCCGTCCCTTATACCTTTTTAGTCCGTCCTTCCTTTATTTTCATAAGTTTGGTTTTGCAGGCGACTAGAAAGTCGCGCCTGTGACGGGCCTAAGGCAAAAACACAGCTCATATAGCAACAAGGACGTAGAAGGAAACGGAAGCGACTAATTCAAATTGCATAGGGATGAGAGCACAAAGCTCTATGCTCTAGCCTGAGCCTCGCAACGCAACGGCCGGTCACGGAATCAATTTGTAAGTTACAAGTTTTTCGAAAGCTAATTTAAGAACAAGTATGTACAGTAAAATTTATATGTCAAATACATTTTCAATTAGTTTTTATTCGTTTCTGGGTCTTTTTTGGGTTCAGGGTCTATTTTGGTTTCAGGGTAACTTTTTGTAAGTTACAAGTTTTTCGAAAGCTAATTTAAGAACAAGTATGTACAATAAAATTTATATGTCAAATACATTTTCAATTAGTTTTTATTCGTTTCTGGGTCTTTTTTGGGTTCAGGGTCTATTTTGGTTTCAGGGTCTGTTTTGGGTTTAGGGTCTATTTTGGTTTCAGGGTCTTTTTTGGGTTCAAGGTCTGTTTTGGGTTCAGGGTCTATTTTGGTTTCAGGGTCTGTTTTGGGTTTAGGGTCTATTTTGGTTTCAGAGTCTTTTTTGGGTTCAGGGTCTATTTTGGTTTCAGGGTCTGTTTTGGGTTTAGGGTCTATTTTGGTTTCAGGGTCTTTTTTGGGTTCAAGGTCTGTTTTGGATTCTGGGTCTTTTTTGGGTTCAGGGTCTTTTTTGTGTTTGGGGGCTTTTGTTGGTGCGGGGCCTCCTGTTGGTGTGGGGACCCTTGCGGTTCTTTTTGGTACTAATACTTTTTTACGATGATGCATTATCTTAAAGCCATTAAGATATAAAGGATCACTGGTAGGTCCATCCCGTAATATCCTCCAGCGGGTAGTTAGGTTCCAGTTTGGCTCACCCTCTGTTGTGGTCTTCCTGGTCCTTCTTCGTGCGGCTCTGCCTTTTGTTGGTTTTTTGTTGGGGGATCCTTTCGGGCGACCGCGTCTTGATGATAGGCTTCCATCGTCTGTCGAAACTTTGAATATGCGGCGAGGTAGCTCTTGCTCATCCTTCACCAGAACTTTTTGAATATCCTTTCGATTATCCTTGGGCTTTTGAATAAAGAGAGATGATGCCCAATCTGGGCGAGGAGGCAGTTCTATTTTTTGTGTTGCTCTGAAGGGGTTAGGTTGTATTATTCTCGTTTGGTACCACAGTGTGCTGGACTTAATGGACGTGGACATTGCGTTGTCTATCATTTTCATAAGTTTGGTTTTGCAGGCGAATAGAAAGTCGCGCGTGTGACGGGCCTAAGGCAAAAACACAGCTCATATAGCAACAAGGACGTAGAAGGAAACGGAAGGGACTAATTCAAATTGCATAGGGATGAGAGCACAAAGCTCTATGCTCTAGCCTGAGCCTCGCAACGCAACGGCCGGTCACGGAATCAATTTGTAAGTTACAAGTTTTTCGAAAGCTAATTTAAGAACAAGTATGTACAGTAAAATTTATATGTCAAATACATTTTCAATTAGTTTTTATTCGTTTCTGGGTCTTTTTTGGGTTCAGGGTCTATTTTGGTTTCAGGGTCTGTTTTGGGTTTAGGGTCTATTTTGGTTTCAGGGTCTTTTTTGGGTTCAAGGTCTGTTTTGGGTTCAGGGTCTATTTTGGTTTCAGGGTCTGTTTTGGGTTTAGGGTCTATTTTGGTTTCAGAGTCTTTTTTGGGTTCAGGGTCTATTTTGGTTTCAGGGTCTGTTTTGGGTTTAGGGTCTATTTTGGTTTCAGAGTCTTTTTTGGGTTCAGGGTCTATTTTGGTTTCAGGGTCTGTTTTGGGTTTAGGGTCTATTTTGGTTTCAGAGTCTTTTTTGGGTTCAGGGTCTATTTTGGTTTCAGGGTCTGTTTTGGGTTTAGGGTCTATTTTGGTTTCAGAGTCTTTTTTGGGTTCAGGGTCTATTTTGGTTTCAGGGTCTGTTTTGGGTTTAGGGTCTATTTTGGTTTCAGAGTCTTTTTTGGGTTCAGGGTCTATTTTGGTTTCAGGGTCTGTTTTGGGTTTAGGGTCTATTTTGGTTTCAGGGTCTTTTTTGGGTTCAAGGTCTGTTTTGGGTTCAGGGTCTATTTTGGTTTCAGGGTCTGTTTTGGGTTTAGGGTCTATTTTGGTTTCAGAGTCTTTTTTGGGTTCAGGGTCTATTTTGGTTTCAGGGTCTGTTTTGGGTTTAGGGTCTATTTTGGTTTCAGAGTCTTTTTTGGGTTCAGGGTCTATTTTGGTTTCAGGGTCTGTTTTGGGTTTAGGGTCTATTTTGGTTTCAGAGTCTTTTTTGGGTTCAGGGTCTATTTTGGTTTCAGGGTCTGTTTTGGGTTTAGGGTCTATTTTGGTTTCAGAGTCTTTTTTGGGTTCAGGGTCTATTTTGGTTTCAGGGTCTGTTTTGGGTTTAGGGTCTATTTTGGTTTCAGAGTCTTTTTTGGGTTCAGGGTCTATTTTGGTTTCAGGGTCTGTTTTGGGTTTAGGGTCTATTTTGGTTTCAGAATTCCAGAACGCTAAAAGAACTTTCACAAATGATCAACTTTCTGGGGATGATAGGGTTAGGTATAGCACGCGAAAAAAACTTCCAAAAATGATCAACTTTCTGGGGATGATAGGGTTAGGTATAGCACGCGAAAAAAACTTCCAAAAATGATCAACTTTCTGGGGATGATAGGGTTAGGTATAGCACGCGAAAAAAACTTCCAAAAATGATCAACTTTCTGGGGATGATAGGGTTAGGTATAGCACGCGAAAAAAACTTCCAAAAATGATCAACTTTCTGGGGATGATAGGGTTAGGTATAGCACGCGAAAAAAACTTCCAAAAATGATCAACTTTCTGGGGATGATAGGGTTAGGTAGTACGCGAAAAAAAACTTTCACAAATGATCAACTTTCTGCGAATTATGGGGTTAGGTCGTACACATCAAGAACTTTCACAAATGATCAACTTTTTGTGTGTTATTGGTTATAGTATAGGATTCAAAAACATATAAAAAGGGCTTCACAATCATTTGAGCGAAATTAAGAAAACAGTTGAATGTTTTTTCCCCCATTAAAATGTTCGTACTAATAAAAATAAAAATAATAATAATAATAATAATAATAATAATAATAATAATAATAATAATAATAATAATAATAATAATAATAGGAAAAAATACCTTATTTTATCCCACGAAAGAATTCCAGAACGCGAAAAGAACTTCCAAAAATTATCAACTTTCTGGGGATGATAGGGTTAGGTAGCACGCGAAAAAAACTTCCAAAAATGATCAACTTTCTGGGGATGATAGGGGTAGGTAGCACGCGAAAAAAACTTCCAAAAATGATCAACTTTCTGGGGATGATAGGGTTAGGTAGCACGCGAAAAGAACTTTCACAAATGATCAACTTTCTGCGAATTATGGGGTTAGGTAGTACACATCAAGAACTTTCACAAATGATCAATTTTTTGTGTGTTATTGGTTATAGTATAGGATTCAAAAACATATAAAAGGGCTTCACAATCATTTGAGCGAAATTAAGAAAACAGTTGAATGTTTTTTCCCCCATTAAAATGTTCGTACTAATAAAAATAAAAATAATAATAATAATAATAATAATAATAATAATAATAATAATAATAATAATAATAATAATAATAA
>NW_007379992.1:37713-39466 GCF_000475195.1 Diaphorina citri
TCTTTTTTTTAGTTAGTTTGGAGTTTAAGAAACCATCCATTTGAGAACAGAAGACAAAAATTTTTTTTCCAGTTGGTAAGAAATTTAGAAAACTCACTAACATTTATTTTGGACAAGAGACAGCGAAAAATGATGCATTCTTGCAATGAGGAAGACAAGATTAATTTATAGATGTACACTTGTATAAGAATGAAAATATAACCATCATAACAACAAGTAAATCGTTTTTGTGTTTATGGATCATTAGGTTATTATTATTTTTGCATTCTTATTACAATATGTTGTATCCTACAGATTATCATTTGGCTATTTGTTTATTAGATGTACACGTAGTACAATGTAAGGTACATAGCATGGCAAGAAGAGTCGAACCCGTTTTTCTTAGACTCACTCCAGATGTCGACAAGTGTCTTGATGATCATCATCGATAAATTTGTGTATTTGAAAGGAGTCGGCGCTAAATCCTCCCTTCCTAAGAATCGGTGCGCGCCACATCGTTTTTATTAGATATTGACGCGCGCGTCCGCAAAAAAAAAAAAAAAAGAGTATTATTAAACCGGGTTCGGACAAGGTTTTTAGCCATATAAAAGGGGAGAAAAGTTTTACAGCTAAAAATTTAATGATCGGGAAAAGATCCAGGATCTTAGCTAGTCTAAGCTTTAAGGGATGGCAAGTTTTCTACTTCTCGATGAATGTGGAATGTTCCTTGAAGACCCAGATATGATATACCACCTATAACGGTCTTACACATATATAAGAAGAAAAATAAGTGGGCGCTTAGGGCTATTAAGAATTAATTTTCGGGAAAGACCCGCATTTTATTTTAGTTGTATGGGAGCATAAAGGCTCGTCGTGATACCATGTTAGTAACCCTGTTACTAATTTTTTTTTAGAAAAAACACAAGGGTATACAAGGGTCATAAATGCGGTAATTTATGTATTGCCATCTTCAAAAGTTTGAGACCAAAATTGGACCTGGGACACCAAATTTCAAGGATTGACGTGTCTTGATTCAAAGAACTCGAAATTTCAAAGTTCATCAAAATCGGACCAGGCAATCGCGAGTTATAGCGGAACAAATAAACACACACACAAACATCTAAACCAAATGCAAAATGGTCGAGTTAAAACATAGACCTTCACTTCGTTCGTCAAAAACAATGTTATACACAAAACAAAGTTATGTACAAATTTTTGCTACCCCCAAGTGACAGTTTTACCTAGAATAGTGTTCCAGCTGAAACTTTTTGGAGAAAAAATACAACCACTTCTGATTGTTAATTCTAAACACAACCGTGTGCTTTTCTCCAGGAATGACCAATGACAAGAAGGTCCAGTCTGTGATTTTAAAACAAGTGTCCCAATTGCCTGAAGAAGAGCAAGTGATAGTTCAAACAAAACTAAGTGGTGCCGAAACCCTAGGAGATATTGAGACCAAGGAACAGAATGAACTACTCATGATGCTACTCAGAGCTCATTGTGAATCCAAACAGAATAGACATGTACATGATACGGCAGAGAATAGGTAAGTCATAAACACTGAGATCAATGAACAAAATTAAGCACTAGTGCACATTGTGAATTCAAATACAATAGACATGGTTGTACACAGCTACTCATTTTCCTCACGAGGTTGCGACTTTTGGTAGTGCGTACTTGCCTGATAAACCAAACCTATGGAAATGATACAGAGTACAGAGCCTCTATAGATCTCTACATTCTCCTTGATACAGAGTCTTTATAGAGTCTATCA
>NW_007379993.1:0-14714 GCF_000475195.1 Diaphorina citri
GACAAGTACTTCAGACAATGTTCATTGTCCAATAAAATTTCAGATCACATCCACTTTATCTTGAACACATTGGATTAATAGATATAGGAGCACTTAGTGGACCTAGGTACGTGGTGAGTTTATCGATGTGATTAGGAGTTAGTGGTGGTACTTTGGTGATTATGAGATAAATCGCCTGTCACTGAAACCGATGTCCATTCAGACCGTTTTAATGGGATCGATTTTCAACCATTTGAAAACTCAGTACTGACGGAAAAAGTGTTTAAACACGGATAAAAAATGTTATAAATTGAATGTTAAAATAATTTTATGCTAGATAGTAGGTACCTATACTTTTCATCGTTGGTTTTCGAACTAGGTAATTAGACAAAATAAGTGGATAAAAAAAAGTATTCATTTATTTATGATTATGACAATAATGATTTACAATTTACAAACCAGACCGAATGGTCCCGGAACTGTCTGGGGAATAGTTCTTAGTTCCCTATTTTTTCCCCACTTTAAGGACACCCATTTTATGACTTAATGCATTTTAGCCACTAGCTATGTAATGTAGGTAGCTACCGAAATCTCATTTCCAGTTGATTACACAACCGAACCCTCAACCTTTGTGTGTGGTAAGCTAGCATTTGACCACGGATATACCTGGGAGGCTGGGACCTTGATCCAAGTATCTATATTGTAAGAAGAACACAAAGAACTCGCCCATCCTTCATCATCACAGCTCATTTACTTCATTTCACAATCACCTGAAGACAGAATCCCTTTGGAATGAGATCCATTAGGGATAGGGATCTAACTTATTATTAAGACCTTTCCCATATCCTAATCCTCCATTTTGATTTTTTAACCCATCATCGTCCATTGTAATGTCAAAACCTTTGTTGTATTATTATTGATGTTAATAAATGAGGCCTTTTTAAACTGTTGGCATAATGGGACTTTTTAGTCTTAGCCGACAGTATAAATAAGGTATATTAAATAAATAAATAAATGTCTCATAAAATGGACAAAAATGAGAGTCACATCCAAATGAATGGACGGCCATGTTTTTTCCCCCAAAAGGTTTGATATAAGGAACTGTAACAACGGAGGACTTGTCGTTCAGGAGAAAGCCAGCCGTTCCGAGAACCTCATCTGTTTAGGATTAAGTCCCGCCCGGGCGGGAATCGAACCCGCGACCCAGCGCTTACAAAGATCATTAAGATCTACCTGAGAATCAAGAAAGCGAGACTCCAGACAGCTGATTGTTTGAGAAATAGATGCAAACAAATAGGAGACAGTTCAAAACAGAGCCTTGACAATGATATTGTATTGGGATGAAATCTAGGACGATTTAGTGACGGGACTGAGGGGGAAGTACCTACCAGTTGAGTGGAAAAGCTCACTAATGCTCGATCTTACTATAGGATTGACGACTCTTTCAAATATAGGATTGACGAATTCATCTCTTCTAATTCTCTAAAATAACATAACCTCACTTTATACTCACTTGATCTGGGCATAATAAGTATTTTTCTTCTACCCTTACAAGAATAATTATTATTATTATTACTACAGAAAGTTTTTAGTTATACCTACCTACTGACCTGTGTAAATCAAAGAAATTAATGATAGAATCAGTGGGTCTGGCTGGTGGACATTGAACAAGGAGAATACCGCCTGAAATTTGCCTTACTAAATAAATAGCAAAGTTTGAGCGCGAAGGGCATCCACTCATAAAAAATTTGTAGCCAGAACCAAATGTCAGCACCAAGCAATCACCATAGGGCTGATTGAGAGGCTGACGAAAAACACCGACCACGTCTGAACACGGGAAAAGGTTGGGAAGGAGAACAAGAGTGGATCTAAAATCAAACATCATAATAATATTGAGCTGTAGAGTGTAGAGGCCCTACCGGTCATAGAACTACCAGTATCTGCCCCTGGTGTAACCAAATGATCGACAGTGGAAGCAACAATCGAAAAACTAATTATTCTTCGTTTAAAATAAATGACAGTATTTAATAAGTAGTCTCCCAAGACAGTACCTAGATACTGTCAGGGTACCTATACCTAGATAATGTGAGAGTACCTATTACATAATATAGATAGATTCAGGTACCTACATTATTATGTATGACTAGGCTGACCATACGTCCCGCTTTTGGCGGGACAGTCCCGCTTTGGAGCCTCTGGTTCCGCTGTCCCGAGAAATCCTCTGGGGACGCTAAAATGTCCCGCTTTCTGCCAAAGTCCTGATATTGTCCCGCTTTAGCTGGTCCGAACCTAATATTATCATTGAGACTTGAGAGCAATGAGCTCGGGAAAAAATCCATTTTACGATTCCAATATTGTACAATATTATGTATCAAAATATTTGGAAATAAAATGTAGGTATATTGACTGTGTAGTGCAGAGGCAGGTTGTAACATAGGTACCTATCTATAAAATATGTTTGTACCTCACCCCCCCCCCTTCATCCAAAAAGGACTGCGTCCCGCTTTGGGCCAAAAAAATTATGGTCACCCTATGGATACCTAGCTTTCAACACTTTCACTGCCACAGGTACTGACCCCATCATCTCAGAAATAGTTAGGGTACAAAATAATATCTTTCCTACTTTTTGATTTATACTTACCTGCCAAACTTTTATCATGGTTAATTTCATGATAACTTCTGAGCATGCGCAGTGAATATAATAGAATAGAATATACCTTATTGTTTATACTCCTAGGATGAGACTGAAAAGTCCCTTTACTCCCCGCACTCCTTGTCTTTAATGTAGGTGGAGGGTGACGGAGGTCAGTTTTGTTTTGAGAAGAAGGAAGAAAAATACGTAAGTACCTACATACCCTTTTTCTTTTACATCAGCGTCATCAATCTCTGCTCACTCACAATTTGAGTAGTGGTACGAGTTTATTCTGAGAATCATCATCTAGGCCTAGTTCCTGAGATTGGACGGGGGCAGTGAACGTGTTAAGATCATAATTAGGATGATAAGATAGTGCATTAGAACTCTCACACATTTTGTTTTCGTAATATTTCGTATATTCGTGTTAAATCTATTCCTGTATTATACCTAGGTACATCGTACATACTCCATTTGCTTCAAACTTTTGCTGTCTTCAGGATTTCAATTTCACGTCTATAGGTATAGGTACTTATAGATTTGTATTCTTTCATTCAAAATTCACCTTCCCGATTCCAAATTCATTTCATTTAATTAGGTATTATTTTTTTTTTAATTTTGTTTCATCACATTTCATTAGACTCGTCTGTTATATCTAGGTGTTCTTACTTTGGTAGGTTGTACCTTGTTACTTAGTCAATTAAGGCGTTAATTGTACCTACCTACAGATGATGTTAATAATAAGTACCTACCTAAGGTTATAAGGTATGATTCTTATGTAAAACAAAAGACATGTTTTTGTGCACGCGTCAAATTTATTTACATTTTTGCCTAAGGGATATTCTACAATCTACAGTGTATATAACATTATAATTCTATGTTGGCACACTATAATAAATATATTAATAATAATTCTATACCTCCTACCTCTTACTATGAGTTCCGGTTATCTCTAATCTTTGATGGTCCCCGTTCCCATTTGTCCTAATTTTCATCCGATTTTTATTTTCCGAATGTCCTGTAGATAATGTAATTTAAATGAGAGTGTTCATCTGTTCATTATATTACGCACGACACGATTTTTCTCTCGAATGCCAAATGGAAACGGGCCCTAACTTGAACAAACTTGGAAGGGATATCCTTTAGTTTGTCTGTATGTTTGTTTCATTCACCAAATTGTTGATTTTGATAAATTTTGGCAAACATGTTTAACACCTACAGGGAATTTCTTTGTTAGATTTTGGGCTCTAGCAGCCTTTGGATGGCCGGTAGAGACGAATTTTCTGAGTGTATTCCACAGTTCACTGAACCAAAACCACTCGTACGTATGTATACTGCAAAATCTAGATATTTCCACCTTCCTACTGGTATGTCTCATGTGTTACCTACAAATACCTACACATGTTACCTACAAATACCTACACATGTTTATGAATAATCATGATGGTACAAACGAGTAGGTGTAGTTAGGTAGGTACCCTATAGGGTTTGTACAGTCACCCAGTGTCTTGAACTTGACACCTGTGGAGATCAAGGTGTTGTGGTTTCGTGCGGTTTTGAAAAATGTGACGACAGGAACAGGAGGGCAATAGCCAGAATCCTGTATAACCTTATACTCCAGATATTCCTGCTATGTCCTGAATGCAGGAGATCTGCTAGAGATACCTTAGGTCCTGTGTGTATGTACTGGATGTGATAGCCACTGGTGATGTTATAGTAAGGATGCACGGTGCGACCTACGAGCTTCCCCACGAATTCTACAATCTACCTACATTTCAATGAAAAATTCTTTTAGATTAGGAAAAAATCTCTGACATTAGGTCCTTTTATCATAAAATTCTACTTCTTTAAAAAACAGATTAACGACCTAGACCGGTAGGTATTGGGTATATTTTTTAATGACTTCTAATGTAACAAAATAAATATAAAAGATAAACAAACAGGTATAATTTACAGACTTTCAACAGTACTTACTAAAGCTATTCACAGTCACCCAGTGTCTTGAACTTGACACCTGTGGAGATCAAGGTGTTGTGGTTTCGTGCGGTTTTGAAATCGAGAAGTTGAGGGTTCGAGATCGATGTGATCAACCATCGCTTTTGCAACAAGTCCATATAATTGCCTCTCATTTAGGTTGACTTCATATAGATGCTGCAGTTCTAAGATTGAAGTTAAGCAAACTCGAGCAGGGCGTGATTCTAAACGGGTGACCATTTCATGTGCTCTAGAATTCATAATTGCCTCTCATTTAGGTTGACTTCATAGATGCTGCAGTTCTAAGATTGAAGTTAAGCAAACTCGAGCAGGGCGTGATTCTAAACGGGTGACCATTTCATGTGCTCTAGAATTAAAATCATGTAAAGGTGCAATTAGGTAACTCATTGTCGCAACAAATCTTACCAGGCAAAGTAGGTAACAAAGTTTAGAAAGATTTTTCTTTATTTATTTTTTCTGGATGTTTGCGCGTACACAATTAATACATTCCTAAACACTTTTGTTGTTATTTTTCGTCAAAACTTCTAAAAGATTAGGCAAGACAGTGTTAATTAATTCACAAGTTTGAGAACAAAGTAGCATGGCCAAACGCTTAGGACAACATATAAATACGTGGCCAAAACAAAGACTTGGACTGGATAGCGGAAAGCACGTACTACGTGGCACGTAGAACACATTACCTATATGAAATTAGCAATGTTCACACCAACAAGTTTTCGGGTACTTGTGACAAACGCCAAGTATATCATCATAAAAGTAGACGTGTTTTCTACTGCTTAAACATAACCCTCTATCAAGTTGCTGTAGAACTAGGCTTGCCAAACGTCCCGAATTGGCCGGGACAGTCCCGAATTTCAGGGGGTGTCCCGGCGTCCCGTTCAGTTTTTCATATTTTACGAGCTTTTACCGAGTTTTACCTATTCCTCTTCTTTGCCAGCCTAGTTACGAGTAACTTTTGGAGGGTAGCGCGTCTGCCTTGTAAGCGCTAGGCCACGGGTTCTGTTCCCGCTCGAGGCGGACTTTATCCCCGACGGATAATGTTCATTCTCGGAACGGCTAATTTTCTCTTATCCTGTCTTCCTTCTCTCTTAGATTTCGGGACGATAAGACATTATAGCAGTCACAGTTCGATCTATCAAACCTCTTTTTAAAAAATCTTCTTCGTCTTCTCCGTGTTCAGGGGACGCCGACGTTTTTCGCCTGCCTCTCAATCAGCCCTAGGGTGATTGCTTTGGGCTGACATTTGTTCTTGGCTACAAAATATTTAGGAGTTCTTATTCTTGTTGTCCACGGTTTATTCTCCTCTTCTTCTCCTTAGGATTAGGTGTCAATTGTTAAGGTGCTTGCCGTGTTTTGTTGAAAGTGAAAACCAATTTCTATCGACAAGTACTTCAGACTCTAATAACTTGTTCCTATTTGCATTATTGCTAAGACAAATAGTATTAGATAATAACACCTATTAGCTATGCATACCTTTGTGGTTAAGGATTTTTATCCAATAGAATAATGCAGATAATGCTGTCAGCAAGTCCTATTTTCTTTTACTTTGCACATAATAGGGGACAATCCTTTGTACCTACCTTGGTCGCTGGGAAACATTTTGGGCTTGTGGTACACAGAGTGGTCAATTGCCCTATATTCAAATATCTTTGATCTTACAAAAGATTTATACAATCCTACGTCATACATGTAGGTATATAAGTATTGGGTAGGATATGTGGGAACTTGGATATTTTTGGTGTGCTTTAAGCAAACCTGGAATTTGGAGCCACACAACTCTACTTCCTAATCTTTCGAGACAGAAATAATTATGAGGTTGGATTTTGGGTCAGTTTTGGCTACAAAATATTTAGAATATCCTCCTCTTCCTCTCCTTAGGATTAGGTGACAATTGTTAAGGTGCTTGCCGTGTTTTGTTGAAAGTGAAAACCAATTTCTATCGACAAGTACTTCAGACAATGTTCATTGTCCAATAAAATTTCAGATCACATCCACTTTATCTTGAACACATTGGATTAAGTGGATATAGGATCACTTAGTGGACCTAGGTACGTGGTGAGTTTATCGATGTGATTAGGAGTTAGTGGTGGTACTTTGGTGATTATGGGATAAATCGCCTGTCATTGAAACCGATTTCCATTCAGACCGTTTTAATGGGATCGATTTTCAACCATTTGAAAACTCAGTACTGACGGAAAAAGTGTTCAAACACGGATAAAAAATATTAGAAATTGAATGTTAAAATAATTTTATGCTAGTAGGTATACTTTTCATCGTTGGTTTTCGAACTAGGTAATTAGACAAAATAAGTGGATAAAAAAAGTATTCATTTATTTATGATTATGACAATAAAGATTTACAATTTACAAACCAGACTGAATGGTCCCGGAACTGTCTGGAATATAGTTCTTAATAGTTCCCTATTTTTTCCCCACTTTAAGGACACCCATTTTATGACTTAATGCATTTTAGCCACTAGCTATGTAATGTAGGTAGCTACCAGGCTTTCCTCTCTAACGATATGAATGTAGGTATGTATAAGTATTACTTTTTTTACGTTATTTAGGTATTACCTGTATATAGCTTTGGGCAACACAAGTACAAAAGTATAGGTACCATCAGGAGTATGTGTATATAACCTGATTTTTTTTTTTTTTTATTAAATATCCACCTTCAATGTAAACAGTATCTACAAAAGTATAGGTACCAGAAGTATGTGTAATGTAACCTGATTTTTTATTAAATATCCACCTTCAATGTAAACATTAGGTACCTAAATAAAAAAGCAATTTATAAAAACCAACTTTTACTTTGATCTCAAAACCAACCAATTTCCTGTTTGTTTCAAACTATCATTATCCAAGCTCCAAGGAACCAAAGTACTTCGTCATGCTAACAAATAATATATTGTTGATGGAAGTAAATATATATTATGTACAATCGTACATATGTAGGTATTTGTATTGTGAATGTCCGATGGTTGAAGTAGCCAGAAGACTTGGCGTCAAGAGTAAACAGAAAGAAAGAGCAATCATTCCATCAATGAATGGTTCTTCTCTCTCAGCGTCCAACTCAGTTCGGAGTGGGGGTATATGACTGAAAAGCTCAACTCATTCTCCTGTAATTATGAAAATTTAATACATCAACCTCTGAGGTGTATTTTGGTTAAGTGCAGTGAACTTCGGATCTGGAGGTTGGTGGTTTACATCCAAGTCAAGTTAGTTATAGGTATAATTTAGTTATAGGTATAATTTAGTTATAGGTATAAGTCAAGTTAGTTATAGCTATGATGTACAATTTGTACACATAAATTGAGCTGTAACAGCATTTGTTTTAAGCATTATTTTTTTGTTTTAAGCATAAATCCTTTTCCTTCTTATAATGAACATTGGTTTCCGTTCTGTTTCAGGATTCTCTATGGAATAATTCCAGGAGCTGATCTTTAGCTAACAACTGGTTGCTCATTTTCTTCTTTCTGTGATAAATGCAAAGGTAAGTTGGAAATTTCTTGATGGGTTACAATAGGGTTCACACTTATGTTGGAATTGTCCGGCGATTTGTTCGACAATGTTTTCTAAATGTGGACGTGTGGGGAAACTGTCGTATCACGTCCACATTTAGGAAAAAATGTATCACATTATCGTCCCATATTTCCAACATATTAAGGGTGGACTCTGCTTACCAGAGTACCTACACCTATATTAAGTGATTGATACTTGTGTAGAGTTTAAAATTTACAATGTAGATTTACCTACCTGCATATGAAAATGTGAAATAGGAACCTATTTATTTCCTGGAGAAAAAGTTGGAGAATTGGAGCAAATTTTTTTTTTTTTGCTTTGGTGTCTCAAATCTCTAACCTGACCAAGTGATCTTCTCCTACTCCGCCCTAATCACCTTCAAATTATCTCAAACAAATAAATAGGTAGGTATGCTACACATAAAAAAAAGCCCTCAGGTACTGACGAAAATACGACATAATAAATCCACTAACTATAGTTAGGTACATACCTATACCTACCTAGGTATGTATAGGTTAAGTATAATATACTTCTCAATTTAGGAAATCTGGATAACATAAAATAATAATAATAATAATAATTAGTACATAGTATCTCTATATTTTCCACTTCTTATGCTGATGATAAATAAAGTTCTCTCAAAAAACGAGCATGATCTTACGTACCCTTGAATCTCCATAATATCATTTATCATCCTTATAGTAGTTATAGTCAACAGTGTATACTATAATCCTTATCCCATGTCCCTACAAGACTTACAATAGGTACTCCTAAGTTTTAAAAGCAATTACAATACAGAGACTTGTTATGCTGGACAATCTGGACATAGAGACACCCGTTATGGTTGATACGCACAGAAATACTCATCTAAACGTACCCTTGAATTTACTGAACCTACCTGATACTGCAATCTAAAGCTATAATATATATAAACCCGAATTACCAACAATAAGAGTGACATAATATCAATTTCAGCATAATAGATTACGTGGTCCCTCATCTCCTAATACTTAGGTTCCAATTATATTGGAAGGTAATCAATGCTCTTTCCTCTTCCTTTCTCACAAATATTACCTCCTTCTTCCTCAATTTCTTCAGCTTAAATTCAAGTTTTCAGAGGAAAGTAAAAACACTGAAATACCCTATACTTATACGTACTTAAAGGAAATTACGTATAAATTGATGGCATTATTGTTTGTGTGGTATTGTTATCATGTTATATGTAGTTGTAATGGGTAGGTAATGAAGGTATTTAACTATTTCTTTTTGTCCATTGAAGCTATTGACCACAAGTATTTAGGTACCTACTTAGTGAATTTAGAAGGATTACTAGGTTGGTAGCTACCGTCTTAATCATATGGGTAGTCGGTATGTGAGTTGAGCAATTCTTCTTACCTGTCAACAGTGAGCAGTGAGCGGATGTTATATCCGATAATCCGATTATGGGAATAACCAACATGAATACCTATGTAATTGATACCTGACTAATACGCCTATAGGTACCTATAATACTGTCTATGTCAACACCAGACGTACGTACCTACCTTGAGATTATGAAATACTAATAACAGTATTAACAGTAGGTACCTACCAACAAGCTTGAATTTTATTATTGTAATTACACATTGGAAATCGACGAAACAAGTTACTATTAGGTTGTGAAAGACGCATAGGAGGCCTATCCATTAGCTTTAACTATTGTGTATTTATAGAAGTACACATAGCTCATATGTAACTAAAACTACAAAAGTACATAGGAATATACAAGTACATATCAATAGTTTAAGCATTGAGTCCCCAGCTTAGACTGACCTACTGTGGGGAACAGCTATTTTACTCACAACTACGCTAGGTATGTCCATCAATTTTATTACTACTGGTTACTGGTAAGAAGCAACATATGTAACTAATAAATAAAAATAAAGAACGCTAAAACTATCCAATGGAATAGATCTCGCCCATTCCACACTATCATTAAGTTTTCAACTTATTTCCTATTACAAGTCTTATGTTTATTCCTAATAATCTAAAATCTACACTACATTATCCAAGACATTACAGGACTCGCTAACCCGAAATTGAAGGGAGGGCAGGATAGGAGAAAGCCGGCCGTTCCGGAATGAGCCTTATCTAGTTTAGGATCGCCCCGAGCGGGAATATCGAACGTAGTGCTACAAGAGGCACTACCCTACGAGCTAACTGGGCTGGCCGGTAACTTTGTCAATCTCCATAACATCATCCTTATAGTCAACATTGTATACTATAATCCTTATCCCATGTCCCTACAAGACTTACAATAGGTACTCCTAAGTTTTAAAAGCAATACAGAGACTTGTTATGCTGGACAATCTGGACATAGAGACACCCGTTATGGTTGATACGCACAGAAATACTCATCTAAACTCAGCCTCTGTAAATTTCACCATGCACCAAGTGCATTCCTCTTAGGGAGCGCTTGGCACGGGAGTGTTTGTACTTCACATTAAAGTATGTGAAAGTAAGACACACCGAAGAAATAGTGAGTACTTAAATTTAAAGCTGTACACTTATTAAATTTAAGTGAGCAATTAAACAGGTTGAGCTAGAGTTCATTGGAGAAGGTTTACGAGTATACGTCGATAAGGTACGGGGAGCTACAACAAAGTATGAACTAAAATGAAGGTAAGCTCTCCAACAAGAATTAAGATGGTACTAATGTTGACACAAGATGAGGTACGGGGAGCTACAACAAAGTATGAACTAAAATGAAGGTAAGCTCTCCAACAAGAATTAAGATGGTACTAATGTTGACACAAGATTCAGATAAATCTCTTGGAAACATGTACAAATCTTTGAACCCTTTTTGGTCTCATTTAATAAAAATCTTATATATTTTGTAAGTACTTTGTTACCTATAAGTATCTATTTTATTCTATCTGAATTGGTGGATTGTGAATAGATTATGGTCAGAGGACCAAAGATGTTGGTCGGTTGCTCTCTTGGTCATATTATTAAATGGTTTGTTATTATTTTTTGACTCTCGTATATCATACTCGTACGTATTAATGTTATTGTACGTATAGCTATTGTCTCCCACTATTTAGTCAAATAAATAGCCTATCGAAGTTACTAGTAACCAGAAGGTACACAAAGATAAGATATGTAGGTGTACATGAACCTGTATATGAATGAAGCAAGCAGGTATTGGTCTCACAAAGCTAATAAATAGATAACTCAATATTTGAGCTTATAAGATTATAAGCCTAGGTACCTCTCCTTTGAAATAAAAAATAAAATTGACAATATTGTCTGTCTGATCTTGCAAAATCTTTTGAAATTGATGATGTGAGTAGATCACTCCTGTGCGTACGTACATATTAACGTTATTGTACGTATAGCTATTGTCTCCCACTATTCAGTCAAATAAATAGCCTATCGAAGTTACTAGTAACCAGAAGGTACACAAAGATAAGATAGGTGTACATGAACCTGTATATGAATGAAGCAAGCAGGTATTGTTCTCACAAAGGTAATAAATAGATAACTCAATATTTGAGCTTATAAGATTATAAGCCTACCTCTCCTTTGAAATAAAAAATAAAATTGACAATATTGTCTGTCTGATATTGTAAAATCTTTTGAAATTGATGTGAGTAGATCACTCCTGTTGCTGCTCTCACAATCACAAACAATATTTCGTCTCCTGTTATCAACTTCTGACACTCTCATCGCTCGCTCCAAGAATCCCCAGTGATGAATCGATTATTATCAACTTAAATTAGGTCACACATCAACCTCAATACCGGAGAGCATACGTGATGGTATTTCATGAAATTTATGCTCCTATATGGATGAAGCAAGCAGGTATCGTTCTCACAAAGCTAATAAATAGATAACTCAATATTTGAGCTTATAAGATTATAAGGGTACCTCTCCTTTGAAATAAAAAATAAAATTGACAATATTGTCTGTCTGATCTTGCAAAATCTTTTGAAATTGATGTGAGTAGATCACTCCTGTTGCTGCTCTCACAATCACAAACAATATTTCGTCTCCTGTTATCAACTTCTTTTTTTTTCTTGGTGAGCACTTTATTGTCTCCTTTATTTATGCCTGAGATTGTCTTAACTTCTTGCACACTACCTGAAGAAAACTGTCTCTCATATGAGATAAACTGAACTTAGATCTCAGGGTCTTCCAGGGTTTTTAAAGGCTACCTCTAACCACCTCCGGATTCCCCAACACAGAAATCAGGACAAAAGGAAACACCTACACTTAGAACCGCCATTACCACCGCGATTGCCAGTCGGCCCCGATACAGAGGCCGTTGTATGATAACATTGAAACTGAACTTTAGTTCATTGGTTCAACCTATGTACAATGATCTCAAAGATCCTATTAATGGCATGTCCCTGTGGAGACACACGTACGTCGAAAGCTCAAAGGCCATTACCACTGCGATTGCCAGTCGGCCCCGATACAGAGGCCGTTGTATGATAACTTTGATTGGCCAAACGGACTGATAACAAAGTGCCTTATCAGTTATCACCTCAAAACTGGTTCCGAGTGACGCCATTTTACTCGATGGTCATGAAATGCGCGCGGATTTTAAAATGCACTCAATCACCATTATAGCAATAATTTTCCTTGTTTATGAATTTCATGATACTCATACATAACGAGAGCGGTGAGTTTCACGTTGCATTAAGTAGGTATATGAGTATATTTACGGTGAGTTTTGAGCCAAAAGATTAATCAGCAAGCCTACTCTGCCTACAGGCTTGTTTAAACTTGAGATAATTATGTATATGTAATTATGTATGCTTGTTAGAAACATCAAAGTAGATCTACTTGAGGGAGGAGTAGTTGGGTTGATAAATTTGCAATGTTTCTTATGTTTCTGTCGAAAGAGTTATCGATCTCCGTATAAGACCGGATTGTGAGAATTTCTGAGTGACGCCATTTTACTCGATGGTCATGAAATGGTCGCGAATTTTAAAATGCACTCAATCACCATTATAGCAATAATTTTCCTTGCTTATGAATTTCATGATACTCATACATAACGAGAGCGGTGAGTTTTACGTTACATTAAGTATATGATTATATTTACGGTGAGTTTTGAGCCAAAAGATTAATCAGCAAGCCTACTCTGCCTACAGGCTTGCTTAAACTTAAGATATGTATGCTTGTTACTTGTTAGATACATCAAAGTAGATGTAGATCTACTTGAGGGAGGCGGAGGAGTAGGAGTAGTTGGGTTGATAAATTTGCAATGTTTCTTATGTTTCTGTCGAAAGAGTTATCGATCTCCGTATAAGACCGGATTGTGAGAAGTTATCTGTTACGAGTTACCAACATGTTAAAGAATTAATAAATCACTTTGAATTTTCCTTATGCCATTCTTTTTTAAAACAAACATGTCAAGGACATATCTGGAATATTGAAATCCTAATTGGGGCGTCCAAAAAGCGAAAAATCAAGTTGCTAAGACTTCAATCACATTGAAAAGGCAAAAAGAACGTCAACCTGCAAGGCAACGAACTGACTTCAGGTTTTGCATGACAGGCTTAACCAGTTATGACGAAAAATAAAACAGCTGAGAAATAAAGAAATCCAAAACCCATTCCGAATCCTAATCGGCACAAGTCCCATCAACCATGTTAGGCAACGGTGAAAGTTCCATTAGAATGAATTGTGACGAAGGCCTTGAGAAAAGTCCGTGACTTTCTAACAAATCGAGGCACTAGGTAGAACTTGAACCGATAAAGATCTCAGGATTATGAGGGCACTCAACTAGAATATCGTAGTCTAATAACCACGCCGGTTTCAGCAAATGAAAACGCTATAACAATTTGAAATTCGAAAATTCTCATTCAGAATACCATTTAGGTACTCTTTGGATATAGGATGGTTTTCTGCACACGAAAATTAATAAAATGGTTCGATGAACGGGCAGAATAAAATGTGCAAATCCTGAATTAGTTTTGCGCGTTTTTTTGAAAATTATCCTTAAATTGAATTTGAGAGTATAATTTAACTAGGAGTTGTGATTTAGCAATTCATGAAAGTCTAAAAAAAGACATGTGAGGCTGAGGAGCCACCTTTTTTACTTCTGAGGTCTGATGGGACTATCATGGGATAAGCCTTTTCTGCTGATAACTCCTTATTTCAACTAATTCCTTAATCCTTAAGTACATATCTCAATTTAGAGATATTCTATGAAGAATTTATGGTAATGGTAGGTAAGGTTTCAATCTCGTCTCTTGTCCTGGCATAAAAAGTAAAGATAAAGTTAGAAATAAATTATTAGACTAAATAATGTATTTATAGAATTTCTAGAATATAAATAGAACCTTAAGGTTTCTTATTTCTTAACCTACGACTATGACGTTTCCGTTAGCTTCATTATCGTACAGCATACTTCATTAATTTATAGTACCTATGTATTATCACACAGAATATAATTAATTGCCTCGACAATACCTTTTACATTTCAATTTGTATCTCACATGTGATTAATTCTCCAGATCTGTGATTAGTTTACAGTTGTGCCTGTATTACAGTTGTACGTACCTGTAACGGGAATCCTGACATATCGGCAAGTA
>NW_007379993.1:15072-33709 GCF_000475195.1 Diaphorina citri
GGTTATGTGTAGGTATTTTTGAAAAATAAACGTCATATTTGACGAAAATAAGAGTCATATTTCACGAAAAATAAACGTCATAAAGTCATATTTTTAGAGTCATATTTTAAGAAAAATAAACGTCATATTTGAAGGACTCTGATTATCACACAGAATATAATTAATTGCCTCGACAATGCCTTTTACATTTCAATTTGTATCTCACATGTGATTAATTCCCCAGATCTGTGATTAGTTTACAGTTGTACCTGTATTACAGTTGTACGTACTTGTAACGGGAATCCTGACATATCGGCAAATATGTTTCATGTAAGACGTGTAAATGTTAAATTGCCATGTATGTAACTGATAAGTACGAGAATGTGGCACTCTAGTAACTGAATTCCATAGCCCATATAGTCCATGGTACTGTATCATGGCTAATTCTTAGCCCATTTAGTCCATAGAACTGATGTATCATGGCTAATTCTTAGCGCATTCAGACCACTGGTATATTACTGACATTATCCGCCTCCGCCGTCCATTGGAAGCGTAGACGCGTCTCTCTCTCTCTCTCTCTCTCTACAAATATCTTTGATCTTCCAAAAGATTTATACAATCCTACGTCATACATGTAGTTATATAAGTATTGGGTAGGATATGTTGAAACTTGGATATTTTTGGTGTGCTTTAAGCAAACCTGGAATTTGGAGCCACGCAACTCTACTTCCTAATCTTTCGAGACAGAAATAATTATGAGGTTAGATTTTGGGTCACCACTCATAGGGGCAATGAGAATATGTTTTAGCAAAGAATGTATGTATTTTAGTGTCCACTATCATAATTTATGTAGCTACCCTCTTTTGTTATTTTCATCTAATAACTTTATTATTTCACTATAAACCATGATAGTGCACAATATGTGCACTATCTTGTTGATATGAAATTGGAGACCAGAGAAGAGAAAGCTCCAATATTTTAATTTATATCATCAGTAAAATCAGTATGTAGAGGAATTTACGTTCAACATAATGTTTAACAATGATACACGTCTGGCTATTGTGTGGTTATGATATCCACCAAGACTTCCAAGATGTTGAAATAGGGTATGGTAAATTATAGGTAGCTAATATGTAGGTGAATTTTGTGGGTAGGTACCTATAATTTCATATAGCTTTATAAGTTGGTTTACCAGGCATTGGGTAAATTTTCTAGATTATTCTTCATAATAATGTAGGGTACCTATAATTTCATATAGCTTTATAAGTTGGTTTACCAGGCATTGGGTAAATTTTCTAGATTATTCTTCATAATAATGTAGATAAAAGGCCATACAATCTACATATAATCCAATAGTTGTAAGGTATATGTACAGTACATATTGAAGAACGATCAGGTTCTACAGATAACCTAAACATACAATCTTGTTTGTTTGAGACCTAAAACTGCTAACATCATGGTACCTATAACTGCTAACATAAGGTCTTTAGGGACACATAGGTATAGGTAATCTTCATACCTTGGAAAGTAGATATTATGTAGGTACCTACAACCACGTTATTGAAGAACGATCAGGTTCTACAGATAACCTAAACATACAATCTTGTTTGTTTGAGACCTAAAACTGCTAACATAATGGTACCTAAACTTGCTAACATAAGGTCTTTAGGGACACATAGGTATAGGTAATCTTCATACCTTGGAAAGTAGATATTATGTAGGTACCTACAACCACGTAATGGTCTCAATTTTGGAAAGTGACTCGATCGAAGTCAAATTCTCAATTTTATGATGATCTCGTCATTACATCCGAGGTCTTTAGGGACACATAGGTATAGGTAATCTTTATACCTTGGAAAGTAGATATTATGTAGGTACCTACACCTACAACCACGTAATGGTCTCAATTTTGGAAAGTGACTCGATCGAAGTCAAATTCTCAATTTTATGATGATCTCGTCATTACATCCGGGCATCACATTATATTACCTACCAATCATTTGGAATAGTTCGACACAAGTTGATAGTTGCTCAATTAACTACCTATCAAATTTTTCCGCTTTAATGGTTTAATTAGGTGCTTTTTTTCGGTAACTAATATACTAATTCCTCATTTTATGTGGCTGTCAAATTTACGACTCGTCTCTGACACATAGGTATAGGTAATCTTCATACCTTGGAAAATAGATATTATGTAGGTACCTACAACCACGTAATGGTCTCAATTTTGGAAAGCGACTCGATCGAAGTCGAATTCTCAATTTTATGATGATCTCGTCATTACATCCGGGCATCATATTATATTACCTACCAATCAGTTGGAATAGTTCGACACAATTTGGTAGTTGCTCAATTAACTACCTATCAAATTTTTCTGCTTTAATGGTTTGATTAGGTGCTTTTTTTCGGTAACTAATAAAGTAATTCCTCATTTTATGTGGCTGTCAAATTTACGACTTGATCTCTCTTGCTTTTCTAATCACGCAAGTAATTTTTACTTTTATAATGAGGTAACTAATATACTAATTCCTCATTTTATGTGGCTGTCAAATTTACGACTTGATCTCTCTTGCTTTTCTAATCACGCAAGTAATTTTTACTTTTATAATGAAGAAGCTGTAGGTAATCCTACATGGCTTACCTACTTACTTAACACGGTAAATAGGAATGATCAGTGGTGGATGGATTGACAGGGGTATAAAACTTTTAGACACCTAGAAGGAAGCACTTAATTCCAACCCTGCAGCAAATGAATACGAGTAGGTCATACTACTTTTATCAGTTTATCACTTTGGAACTTTGTATGGTTGACAACATGACAACACTTCTCTAGTAATAAAATTCTAAATCCATACGATAATCATCACTTTGGAACTTTGTATGGTTGACAACATGACAACACTTCTCTAGTAATAAAATTCTAAATCCATACGATAATATCTCGATAATCGCTAGTTTTATCAGTTTATCACTTTGGAACTTTGTATGGTTGACAACATGACAACACTTCTCTAGTAATAAAATTCTAAATCCATACGATAATATCTCGATAATCCATATCTCGTATTTTCTAGAAAAGTCGGTGGGAAAAATAATCCACCTAAAAGCCTTTGAGATAGATATCACTTTGTAACTTTGTATGGTTGACAACATGACAACACTTCTCTAGTAATAAAATTCTAAATTCATACGATAATATCTCGATAATCCATATCTCGTATTTTCTAGAAAAGTCGGGGAAAAAATAATCCACCTAAAAGCCTTTTGAGATAGAACATAAACCTAATTAGTAGTATATTAGTAATAATCATGTATGGTAGAATATTCTACTCTATGAGTTACTTTTAGTCCAGGCTCGATTTCATCGTATTTTGGAGTCTAAGGTAAACTAGAGCAAAATGGTAGTTTTGACATCTCCACTAACAGACCAACATCCAAACTCAGTATTGGAATATTGAGAATATTGGGGTCGAGTGGATTGGAAGATTGGAACACATCACATGCCTTCAGGCACACTCCATTTGTCAAGAGTTTCGTATATTGAGTTTGGAATATTGAGAATATTGGGGTCGAGTGGATTGGAAGATTGGAACACATCACATGCCTTCAGGCACACTCCATTTGTCAAGAGTTTAGGCATCGCCTTGCCCTTGGGATCAATTCAATTTGAAGAAACCCATTTACTGATGAAAATTTGTAATGAATATTGCCAAAATATCTTTCTGTTGGTTACTTATTTTCCGTGTCCGCTTTGATCAATGACCATGTCAGATACTCCTCTTCTAATACTCTGCATGGATCGCCCCATCATTTGCTAGCAGGGTAGCAGGTCTTGTTCAATGCAGGCAGAAGGTAGAACCAACGTTTAGACAGAAGAGAAGATGGGCCTCGTCTTGGATAGTTCCACAGTTTCATAAATCATCTTCTATTGGTTTCTATCTATCATTTATCCAGTGATACTTCTGATTCTGAAAGGTCGGATTTGCAGATGCACAACTCGAAACTTTTCCGTAAACGATCGCCCTGAGTGTTCCTGGCCAAAAAAGCCACCAAACTCCGGGCCTGGTTTTAATGACAACCGTAAATCTGACGAGCAACTTTGTACCGGATCGGTTAGTGGTTAATCTTGCGTTTAGACAGAAGATGGGCCTCGTCTTGGATAGTTCCACAGTCTCATAAATCATCTTCTATTGGTTTCTATCTATCATTTATCCAGTGATATTTCTGATTCTGAAAGGTCGGATTTGAAGATGCACAACTCGAACCTTTTCCGTAAACGATTGCCCTGAGTGTTCCTGGCCACAAAAGCCACCAAACTCCGGGCCTGGTTTTCATGACAACCGTAAATCTGACGAGCAACTTTGTACCGGATCGGTTAGTGGTTAATCTTGAAAAAAACATCCTCGATAACTTTATGGGGACCGGGGAAAAAGCTAGTCGATATTTCAAGGTACTTGGTCAGAGCAAGGTCGCTATGGATAATCTGGTACTTTCCTTACCATAGGAGAGAATATCGCTGGAGGGTGTGAGATTATTCTAACAAGCTCTGCCATTCATACTAGTATTAGTAGTCTATTAGGTCTGCCAGTCACTACCCTATTACAACACTGTTAATACAGTGGTAAAGCTCTCGCTTGCCATGCAGAAGGTCCCTGGTTCGAATTCCAAAATAAAATAATAATAGTAAAACATGCACTCGTATTTCGATTGCAATTATTTCAAGGGGTTACTTTCTGGTGTTTTCGTGTTGATCCAGCACTTAAATGGGAACTACCAATGTAACCTAGGTATAATGATCACAGATTTTTTTACCTACTTGCTACTTGGTGGATCGAAATAGGTTCGAACTAGGATGTATTTCAATAAAGAAGCTATTTATCTCATGAATAAAGTTCAATTTAAATTGTTTTGTAATAAGTTTCCCTAGAGGTTATTTACTGATATCGATACAGTTTTATAGTTGTGTTTATAGTAGTGTTGATCCAAGAGATCATTACTGGTAATAGTACTTATAGTAATCTGGTTTATGGTAGACTATACGGAAGTTAATCTTGGAATTTATTCATAGTGAGGTACGTGTGGAATTGAGGATAATTCAAATGGTTTAAAGGTTGATCTTTTTTTTCTTTTTTTTTTTTACCCGGGGGGTAATAAAAATAAATTGGGGTTTAATAAAAACCCGTATAGGATTCCAAGTTATTACCTACCACAATTTTTCCTCCCTTCTGGTATTTTAGTTTGTAATTCTCACGGGAAATAATTATTATAAGTATTTAAAATAATAATAATTAGGTATATTTGTACATTAAACATATATTATTGTAGACCAATGAAGAACGTTAATGGAATTCCAACTGTCTAACATCAGTCACCACTAGAATGCTAATAAAATTACCTATTATTATGATGTATTGTGTCTTCTGTACCTATTTCTGTGTGCGAATTTCCAAACCACTTTCTGTGGCAGAGTAGACAAATGATTGGACGAGAGACAAATTAATGATTTCTTCACATTATTTGAAAACAATAACGAAGTAAAAGTAGGTGAAATGGATTTGGTGATGCAATTAATGCATAGTTGCACACCTAGATAATCTATGTGTTTGTATCTTACAATCTTCACAAGCAATACGGAAATATGTGAGGTTTACATTACAGTAATACCTACTTTACATTTGCATTACAGTTACAGTAGGTGTAATCCCTGTCGCGTATAATATCTCTAGTAGCGCGGTCAAACTTTCTTGACTTGGCGGGGCGGAGCGCTACCGCGCTCCTTAATACTTGAAATCTAGTACCGCCTATGTAATCTACTTACCATAATAATTCATTAGGCTGTTTGTTTCATTATAACTCTTGAATAATATATTATGTCCGATTTTGATGGAATTCGGAAAAAAATGCTCAACAAAGAGCAAATTTTCTCATTAAATTTTTGGTCCAATCAGAACTTTGCCAGAAAATCAGACCTTTAGCACCCTTATTTGAACGAGTTCAACAGTTTTATCCCGAATGTCCTGATGACCTGATTGCTATCTTCTAAAAAGGAGTGTCCACTGTCCACGTAGACTAGGAAGCCTTGAACTTTGTGGTAATGACCTTCCCAGTGATTTCTATTTGAGCTTGATTTTGTTCCATCTTGATTCTTGAGGAACTCAAGTCATAGTTCATTTCCTCTGCCTTGATGATAGTAGATCTATGAGTGATTGTACTTCTTTGTTGAGTAGGTACCTATTTCATTGAACCATATTCCATCTAGGATGTAGGATGACTGCAAATTTAAAATGACTTTATAACTTTATCAAGCTTGTCGGGAGGTGCGCAAATGTCATGAGTTAGAAGCGCCACCCGGCCTATATTAACACGAAACAGATTTTCATGATCTTTTTTTTTACCGACAGGTAAGGGTTGAAACTTTAATCGCATTTATCATTTCCGATTTCTCCCACAGTGAAAAATAGGTGATAGAAAAGAGAAAAACAGGGGAGCAGTGCAAAACAGTTGTGTTTCTCCATTCCATTATCTGAATACCTCTATAGATAATATCAATGATGTCATCTTTTTGACATCTTTTTGACAGAATATTATCTCAATTCCTCCACTTGTTCGCTTGTCCCCAGAGCTCCCTATCAAGTCCACAATGTGTTTCTTACTATTACTACTTATGAGGGCTCTGTCTTAAATTGTTCACACTCTAATGGGATTGGCCTTCTTGAAGATTTGGTAAACTCTTTCGAGACATTCTCATTCAAACCCATATGTAGTTGTACTGGATCTGTACGTGGGTGAGATGATCATTAACTTGGAGTACCATGTAAACAATCATTTTGGAATAAATTCATGTGACGTCTTCACCAAACTTGTGATGTTTATTTTGTGAGACTATTGACATTTGCAATACTGATGTTAGCTTGAACAATGGTGTCAAGATCATTGAGGAATCTGAGGATCACACCCAAGTTGACATTTTAACAAGTAGTACTTGTACTTTATCAAGTTGGAGTATTTGAGATGACAGGATACTTGACTTTGGTAATGATATCTTCGGTTTTTTTAAGCTGGTTTATCTATCTATAGGTATCTACATTCTTTTTGACAAGCCTCTGCTACAGATGCCACAGACAGAATACATCCTTCCGAGAAACTTGAAAGCATTTAGATTCAAATTTGGAACTTAAATAATGTTTTTAAACCCACACATCCACACAAATATGGAAATGTGAGAGTAGCCAACAGGAGAATGACTGAGAATAGTCACTTGAGGAAATACCTTAATGGTGTTAAGATCATTGAGGAATCTGGGGATCACACCCAAGTTGACATTTTAACAAGTAGTAGGTACTTGTACTTTATCAAGTTGGAGTATTTGAGATGACAGGATACTTGACTTTGGTAATGATATCTTCGGTTTTTTAAGCTGGTTTATCTATCTATAGGTATCTACATTCTTTTGATAAGCCTCTGCTATAGATGCAAGATGCCACATCCTTCCGAGAGTTCCGAGTAACTTGTAAGCATTTAGATTCAAATTTTGAACTTAAATAATGTTTTTTAACCCACGCATCCACACAAAAATGGGTATAACCTGTGTCTTGACAGGAGAATGGTAACAAGTAGTACTTGTACTTTATCAAGTTGGAGTATTTGAGATGGCAGGATACTTGACTTTGGTAATGATATCTTCGGTTTTTTAAGCTTATTTATCTATCTATACGTATCTTACATTCTTTTGATAAGCTTCTGCTACAGATGCCACATCCTTCCGAGAGTTCCGAGTAACTTGAAAGCATTTAGATTCAAATTTGGAACTTAAATAATTTTTTTTAAACCCACACATCCACACAAATATGGAAATGTGAGAGTAGCCAACAGGAGAATGACTGAGAATAGTCACTTGAGGAAATACATGTAAATCTGACGGGCCCTACCTAGTTACATAAGTACACACAAAAAGCCCAAATTGAGGCTTAGGTGTAGGGGCTGGCCAGCCCCAAAGGACGGGTTGAGCTTCTACGAATCTAGTTACATAAGTAGCTGAACCCGATGTGATAATTCCTGGAACAAAGTCAACATAGAACATGAGTTACTGTCTTCAGAATAGGCTGCACAATGTAGATTTACCTACCTGCATATGAAAATGTGAAATAGGAACCTATTGATTTCCTGGAAAAAAAGTTGGAGAATTGGAGCAAAATTGTTTTTTTTTTTTTGCATTGGTGTCTCAAATCTCTAACCTAACCAAGTGATCTTCTCCTACTCCGCCCTAATCACCTTCAGATTATCTCAAACAAATAAATAGGTAGATATGCTACACATAAAAAAAAGCCCTCAGGTACTGACGAAAATACGACATAATAAATCCACTAACTATAGGTAGGTACATACCTACCTACCTACCTAGGTATGTATAGGTTAAGTATAATATAGGTACTTCTCATTTTAGGAAATCTGGATAACATAAAAAAAAAAAGTACATAGTATCTCTATATTTTCCACTTCTTATGCTGATGATAAATAAAGTTCTCTCAAAAAACGAGCATGATCTTACCTACCCTTGAATTTACTGAACCTACCTGATACTGCAATCTAAAGCTATAATAAGTATATAGGTATACCCGAATTACCCAACCATAAGAGTGACATAATATCAATTTCAGCATAATAGATTACATGGTCCCTCATTTCCTAATACTTATAGGTTCCAATTATATTGGAAGGTAATCAATGCTCTTTCCTCTTCCTTTCTCACAAATATTACCTCCTTCTTCCTCAATTTCTTCAGCTTAAATTTAAGTTTTCGGAAAGTAAAAACACTGAAATACCCTATACTTATACGTACTTAAAGGAACTTACGTATAAATTGATGGCATTATTGTTTGTAGTATTGTTATCATGTTATATGTAGTTATAATGGGTAGGTAACGAAGGTATTTAACTATTTTTTTTTTATCCATTGAAGCTATTGACAACAGACATGTAGTTACCTACTTAGTGAATTTAGAAGGATTACTAGGTTGGTAGCTACCGTCTTAATCATATGCGTAGTCGGTATGTGAGTTGAGCAATTCTTCTTACCTGTCAACAGTGAGCAGTGAGCGGATGTTATATCCGATAATCCGATTATGGGAAGGAAAGTAAAAACACTGAAATACCCTATTCTTATATACGTACTTAAAGGAACTTACGTATAAATTGATGGCATTATTGTTTGTAGTATTGTTATCATGTTATTATGTAGTTGTAATGGGTAGGTAATGAAGGTATTTAACTATTTCTTTTTGTCCATTGAAGCTAACAAGTATTTAGGTACCTACTTAGTGAATTTAGAAGGATTACTAGGTTGGTAGCTACCGTCTTAATCATGTGGGTAGTCGGTATGTGAGTTGAGCAATTCTTACCTGTCAACAGTGAGCAGTGAGCGGATGTTATATCCGATAATCCGATTATGGGAACTGGGAGGCCTATCCATTAGCTTTAACTATTGTGTATTTATATGTAGAAGTACATAGCTCATAATATGTAACTAAATCTACAAAAGTACATAGGAATATACAAGTACATATCAATAGTTTAAGCATTGAGTCCCCAGCTTAGACTGACCTACCGTAGGGAACAGCTATTTTTTACACACAACTACGCTAGGTATGTACCTACCTACTACCTAACCTACATTAATTTTATTACTACTGGTTACTGGTAAGAAGCAACATATGTAACTAATAAATAAAAATAAAGAACGCTAAAACTATCCAATGGAATAGATCTCGCCCATTCCACACTATCATTAAGTTTTCAACTTATTTCCTATTACAAGTCTTATGTTTATTCCTATTCGAAATACCTTGAGCAGAGAGAAATGCGATAGCCCTCATTAGTAATAAATCCGTCGCCCAGAGGCCAATCCAAGAATTGAAGTACGCGAACGACCTACTGTCCGTATAGTGTTAAAGTGCCTTAAAGGAAACAAAATCGAAGTTATTAGGACAAAAAAAAAAAAAAAAAAAAAAAAAAAAAAAAAAAAAAAAAAAAACTCCAAAAGCACCCTAAAAAAAAAATTTAAAAAGAGAAAAATAGATTTTCATGATCTTTTTTTTTACCGACAGGTAAGGGTTGAAACTTTAATCGCATTTATCATTTCCGATTTCTCCCACAGTGAAAAATAGGTGATAGAAAAGAGAAAAACAGGGGAGCAGTGCAAAACAGTTGTGTTTCTCCATTCCATTATCTGAATACCTCTATAGATAATATTATCAATGATGTATGTAGGTATCTGCAGACATCTTTTAGACAGGATATTATCTCAATTCCTCCACTTGTTCGCTTGTCCCCAGAGCTCCCTATCAAGTCCACAATGTGTTTCTTACTATTACTACTCATGAGGGCTCTGTCTTAAATTGTTCACACTTTAATGGGATTGGCCTTCTTGAAGATTTGGTAAACTCTTTCGAGACATTCTCATTCAAACCCATATGTAGTTGTACTGGATCTGTACGTGGGTGAGATGATCATTAACTTGGAGTACCATGTAAACAATCATTTTGGAATAAATTCATGTGACGTCTTCACCAAACTTGTGATGTTTATTTTGTGAGACTATTGACATTTGCAATACTGATGTTAGCTTGAACAATGGTGTCAAGATCATTGAGGAATCTGAGGATCACACCCAAGTTGACATTTTAACAAGTAGTACTTGTACTTTATCAAGTTGGAGTATTTGAGATGGCAGGATACTTGACTTTGGTAATGATATCTTCGGTTTTTTTAAGCTGGTTTATCTATCTATAGGTATCTACATTCTTTTTGACAAGCCTCTGCTACAGATGCCACAGACAGAATACATCCTTCCGAGAAACTTGAAAGCATTTAGATTCAAATTTGGAACTTAAATAATGTTTTTAAACCCACACATCCACACAAATATGGAAATGTGAGAGTAGCCAACAGGAGAATGACTGAGAATAGTCACTTGAGGAAATACCTACATGTAAATCTGACGGGCCTTACCTAGTTACATAAGTAGCTGAACCCGATGTGATAATTCCTGGAACAAAGTCAACATAGAACATGAGTTACTGTCTTCAGAATAGGCTGCAATTCAGTAGTCAGGACCGTCGATTCTATTGGTCCCACTCGAATTTAGTGCAAACATCAGCAATGTTTCAAATGGGTTTACCCAAGTTGATCATCTAATAGTCAAATACCTGTTCCGACATTTACGTACCTACTTGTGGATGTGAGCTGTAAAATTCGGCAGTTCGTCAAAAATGGCTGAATCAGTCTTTTTCTCTTTCATTTTGTCCATAACCTCAGGCAACTCATAACCAAAATTTTGTGAGAAATTTTCTCAAAATAATCTCACCTACATCTACATACCTATGTACTACCTTTGTAGTTATGTATATTTTTACACTTGCCTATGTACGAGGTAAGACTAAGAGTAGGTATGTGACTGTATTTCAATTAAGTCAATCAGGAATGTGAACTACTTTCGCATTTAAATCCACAAGCATCTCTCTTGGATGACTAATATGACTAACACACTCATCTGAATTATTCTGAATCAACTTCTTGAAATAATGCTCCTGCCCACACTTTACTAATCTCTGGAGAAACCTAGAAACTGTAAATTTCACCATGCACCATTGGACTTACCTAATTGGAAGAATTACATCGTGTCTTGGTGAAGACAAGCTTCAGGTAATTTGACTTTTAGGAATTTTATTTGATCACAAAATAACGGACTGAGTTCCAAGGGTAATGTGAATCAAGCATCAGTCATTCAGTAGTCAGGACCGTCGATTCTATTGGTCCCACTCGAACTTAGTGCAAATATCAGCAATGTTTCAAATGGTTTTACCCAAGTTGATAATCTAATAGTCAAATACCTGTTCCGACATTTACGTACCTACTTGTGGATGTGAAACTGTAAAATTCGGCAGTTCGTCAAAAATGTCTGAATCAGTCTTTTTCTCTTTCATTTTGTCCATAACCTCAGGCAACTCATAACCAAAATTTTGTGAGAAATTTTCTCAAAATAATCTTCAACACCTACATCTACATACCTATGTACTACCTTTGTAGTTATGTATATTTTTACACTTGCCTATGTACGAGGTAAGAGTATGTAATAGTTATGACTGTATTTCAATTAAGTCAATCAGAATTCAGAAATGTGAACTACTTTCGCATTTAAATCCACAAGCATCTATCTCTCTTGGATGACTAATATGACTAACACACTCATCTGAATCTGAATCAACTTCTTGAAATAATGCTCCTGCCCACACTTTACTAATCTCTGGAGAAACCTAGAAACTGTAAATTTCACCATGCACCAAGTGCATTCCTCTTTGGGAGCGCTTAGCACGGGAGTGTTTGTACTTCACATTAAATTATGTGAAAGTAAGACACACCGAAGAAATAGTGAGTACTTAAATTTAAAAAAATGTCTGAATCAGTCTTTTTCTCTTTCATTTTGTCCATAACCTCAGGCAACTCATAACCAAAATTTTGTGAGAAATTTTCTCAAAATAATCTTCAACACCTACATCTACATACCTATGTACTACCTTTGTAGTTATGTATATTTTTACACTTGCCTATGTACGAGGTAAGAGTATGTAATAGTTATGACTGTATTTCAATTAAGTCAATCAGGAATGTGAACTATACTTTCGCATTTAAATCCACAAGCATCTCTCTTGGATGACTAATATGACTAACACACTCATCTGAATCTGAATCAACTTCTTGAAATAATGCTCCTGCCCACACTTTACTAATCTCTGGAGAAACCTAGACTCTGTAAATTTCACCATGCACCAAGTGCATTCCTCTTAGGGAGCGCTTGGCACGGGAGTGTTTGTACTTCACATTAAAGTATGTGAAAGTAAGACACACCGAAGAAATAGTGAGTACTTAAATTTAAAGCTGTACACTTATTAAATTTAAGTGAGCAATTAGACAGGTTGAGCTAGAGTTCATTGGAGAAGGTTTACGAGTACGTCGATGAGGTACGGGGAGCTACAACAAAGTATGAACTAAAATGAAGGTAAGCTCTCCAACAAGAATTAAGATGGTACTAATGTTGACACAAGATTCAGATAAATCTCTTGGAAACATGTACAAATCTTTGAACCCTTTTTGGTCTCATTTAATAAAAATCTTATATATTTTGTAAGTACTTTGTTACCTATAAGTATCTATTTTATTCTATCTGAATTGGTGGATTGTGAATAGATCTATTAGGTATGGTCAGAGGACCAAAGATGTTGGTCGGTTGCTCTCTTGGTCATATTATTAAATGGTTTGTTATTATTTTTTGACTCTCGTATATCATACGCGTACGTACATATTAACGTTATTGTACGTATAGCTATTGTCTCCCACTATTCAGTCAAATAAATAGCCTATCGAAGTTACTAGTAACCAGAAGGTACACAAAGATAAGATAGGTGTACATGAACCTGTATAGACTGGCCGGTAACTTTGTCAATCTCCATAACATCATCCTTATAGTCAACAGTGTAATCCTTATAGGTAGTCAACAGTGTAATCCTTGTGGGAAAATCCTACAATGCTACAATGAGCACCTAAGTTGTGACATAATAACACAAAGAAACTGCATTTACATTACTATAATCCTTATCCCATGTCCCTACAAGACTTACAATAGGTACTCCTAAGTTTTAAAAGGAATTACAATACAGAGACTTGTTATGCTGGACAATCTGGACATAGAGACACCCGTTATGGTTGATACGCACAGAAATACTCATCTAAACTCAGCGTAATTATTAGCTGATAAATTACATGCGACGATAACCAACATGAATACCTATGTAATTGATACCTGACTAATACGCCTATAGGTACCTATATTACTGTCTATGTCAACACCAGACGTACGTACCTTGAGATTATGAAATACTAATAACAGTATTACCAGTACCTACCAACAAGCTTGAATTTTATTATTGTAATTACACATTGGAAATCGACGAAACAAGTTACTATCAGGTTGTGAAAGACGCATTGGGAAATTCATTCAACTTCGTTTGGATTTTCTTTGTAAGTTCTTTATCATGCTATCGATATGTGTTACTTCACCAAATCTTCGAGTGCGAGTTAGTAGTTAGTACCTATGTCTTTATCATTAATATGTGATCATTAATATCAATCATTAATATGTAGTTAGTACCTATGTCTTTATCATTAATATGTGAGTGGTTGGAGCTTGGTTGAAATAGGACACAAAAAAGCCTATAGGAGAAAAGATCACCAAGAAGAACTTGATAAAGAAAGATGCGAAGAACACCTATGTCTTTATCATTAATGTGTGAGTGGTTAGAGCTTGGTTGATATGGTGTTGAAATAGGACACAAAAAAGCCTTTAGGAGAAAAGATCACCAAGAAGAACTTGATAAAGAAAGATGCGAAGAAAACGAGAAGAGCAAAGAAAGGAGAAGACAAATACTGCTAGATCTAAGCGAGAAAGAATTTGAATTTCAAAGAGATACCTCTATGTATAGTAGTCTATAGATAGATTTTTAGGTAGGTAGGTATCTGAAGATTCAATTAATTGATAATCGCAATTAATCAGCGACGAAAATAATTGCAATTAATCACCCAACATGTTTATTTACACGGAAATAACACGCGAAAGCATTAGTAATTATGACATAAGGTAGTTATAACTTAACGTTAGGTAACCCAGGACCTACCTGGTCATTATCAGAGGTAAATACACTCTCCCTGGTTTTGATGCAATTAATTACCCAACATGTTTGTTTACACGGAAATAACACGCGAAAGCATTAGTAATTAAGACATAAGGGAGTTATAACTTAACGTTAGGTAACCCAGGACCTACCCGGTCATTATCAGAGGTAAATACACTCTCCCTGGTCTTAATGATGAGTTTTTTAACTGCACATTATGTGTTACGAGTTACCGGAGTGACAGTAAAATGAACAATTGGAGTCATTGAGTCATCAAGTTGGACTTGATGATGAGTTTTTTAACTGCACATTATGTGTTACGAGTTACCGGAGTGACAGTAAAATGAACAATTGGAGTCATTGAGTCATCAAGTTGATGATGGCTGACAACTTTATGAGAGTTAGAGAACGGGACAGCTTTTGTTCTGGTTTCAGAGAGGAGCTTTCGGAATCGTTTTCCTCTGATTGCATTGGTCGTTTATTGCGTTACTAGAATAATTTCTCACTGAACTTCAGACAATTCATTTCATAAATAAGGTTTGATTTTATGTCCGCGATGACAGCAATCTTATCAACATCTTTTTCTTCAAAATTAATTTTAGTACAGTATTTTTACTTCCTATTACAATTTTTCCAAGGTTTCCTTTGGTTTTTTGTTTCATTTGATTTGTCAAAATATCAATAATGTTTCATAACACAAGCAGTATCGATATCGATGTTATACAGCGTACTTCATTAATTTATAGTATGTATTATCACACAGAATATAATTAATTGCCTCGACAATACCTTTTACATTTCAATTTGTATCTCACATGTGATTAATTCTCCAGAGACGACTATGACGTTTCCGTTAGCTTCATTATCGTACAGCGTACTTCATTAATTTATAGTATGTATTATCACACAGAATATAATTAATTGCCTCGACAATACCTTCTACATTTCAATTTGTATCTCACATGTGATTAATTCTCCAGATCTGTGATTAGTTTACAGTTGTGCCTGTATTACAGTTGTACGTACCTGTAACGGGAATCCTGACATATCGGCAAGTATGTTTCATGTAAGACGTGTAAATGTTAAATTGCCATGTATGTAACTGATAAGTACGAGAATGTGGCACTCTAGTAACTGAATTCCATAGCCCATATAGTCCATGGTACAGTATCACGGCTAATTCTTAGCCCATTTAGTCCATAGAACTGTATCATGGCTAATTCTTAGCCCATTCAGACCACTGGTATATTACTGACATTATCCGCCTCCGCCGTCCATTGGAAGCGTAGACGCGTCTCTCTCTCTCTCTGTGTTGAATACTTTGTCCTTCTCCTTTCTTTAGAACCAAATCAGTAACTATAGACTGCATATTTTGCAGAGTTTCATAATAGTATACCTATTAATGTTTCAAGTTAGTAACTTATAGTCCATTACCATTACCAAAGGCAGTAAACTTGACTTTTGTGGCGTGCTCGGACCTAATAACCGAAGTTGATTGCAAACAGAGGTACCTATCATGGCTAATTCTTAGCCCATTCAGACCACTGGTATATTACTGACATTATCCGCCTCCGCCGTCCATTGGAAGCGTAGACGCGTCTCTCTCTCTCTCTCTCTCTCTCTCTCTCTCTCTGTGTGTTGAATACTTTGTCCTTCTCCTTTCTTTAGAACCAAATCAGTAACTAGACTGCATATTTTGCAGAGTTTCATAATACAATAGTCTACCTATTAAAATGTTTCAAGTTAGTCACTTATAGTCCATTACCATTACCAAAGGCAGTAAACTTGACTTTTGTGGCGTGCTCGGACCTAATAACCGAAGTTGATTGCAAACAGAGTTCAGGCGAGATTCATAATTGACCAATCTGGTGGTGTAAAGACTTGGGCTCGGTCCGACTGATGTCAATTTTAGGTAGATACTTACCTTTTATGTAAGGATTGTAAGGTTTGTAATATATAATCTACCTATCCCTCAAGTGTATACAGTTAACGATGACGGCTTAATTTAATCCAATCAAATATGGGACTATTGTCGTCATAATTACGATATAATTGACCAATCTGGTGGTGTAAAGACTTGGGCTCGGTCCGACTGATGTTAATTTTAGGTAGGTACTTACTTTTTATGTAAGGATTGTAAGGTTTGTAATATAATATCTACCTATCCCTCAAGTGTATACAGTTAACGATGACGGCTTAATTTAATCCAATCAAATATGGGACTATTGTCGTCATAATTACGAGTAATTAATGAATAATTGGATGATTCAAATGGCCTTCAAAAGGGCGGAACGTTCGTAGTGAACTCAAACAAAATGAAAGGTTAACATCCTGTCTTTGCATAGATAGAGATTGCGTGAGAAAAGAGTCATTTCAGTCTCATTCCAGCAGTTACAGTAGTACCCATAAGCAGGGTACATTTTCTCCTATTCTTAAGTAATTAATCACCCAACATGTTTGTTTACACGGAAATAACACGCGAAAGCATTAGTAATTAAGACATAAGGTAGTTATAACTTAACGTTAGGTAACCCAGGACCTACCTGGTCATTATCAGAGGTAAATACACTCTCCCTGGACTTGATGCGAGTTCAGGCAAGATTTATAATTGACCAATCTGGTGGTCTAAAGACTTGGGCTCGGTCCGACTGATGTCAATTTTAGGTAGGTACTTACTTTTTATGTAAGGATTGTAAGGTTTGTAATATATATCTACCTATCCCCCAAGTGTATACAGTTAATGATGACGCCTTAATTTAATCCAATCAAATATGGGACTATCACTATTGTCGTCATAATTACGAGTAATTAATGAATAATTGGATGATTCATTCAAATGGCCTTCAAAAGGGCGGAACGTTCGTAGTGAACTCAAACAAAATGAAAGGTTAACATCCTGTCTTTGCATAGAATCATAGATAGATTGCGTGAGAAAAGAGTCATTTCAGTCTCATTCCAGCAGTTACAGTAGTACCCATAAGCAGGGTACATTTTCTCCTATTCTTAAGGAGAAAAGAGTCCTTTCAGTCTCATTCCAGCAGTTACAGTAGTACCCATAAGCAGGGTACATTTTCGCCAGCCTACATTTTAGTTGATAGTGCGTCTGCCTTGTAAGCGCTAGGCCGCGGGTTCGATTCCCGCCCAGGGCGAATTTTATCCTGATGGGATAATGTTCGTTCTCGGATGTGCAAAGCATTTGCATTGCACGTTGCACGTAAAATCAAATCTGACGAATGCGAAGGTTTTTCATGTATCCGAGAATTTTTGTACCGATACTCAACTAGTAAGGGTAAGGGCCTATAGTAGGTACATCATTTGCATTGCATTGCACGATGCTTTGCAAACACGTCCAAACTAGTGCAACGCACATCAAAGACGAACTAGTAAGGGCCTATAGTAGGTACATCATTTGCATTGCATTGCATTGCACGATGCTTTGCAAACACGTCCAAACTAGTGCAACGCATATCAAAGACATTCGCCAGAAAACCGCCAACCTCTCGGATACCCACAAACGTTTGCTGCAATGTTCAAAAAACTTTGCTGCAACTTTCCATACTCCTCTTCTAATACTCTGCATGGATCGCCCCATCATTTGCTAGCAGGGTAGCAGGTCTTGTTCAATGCAGGTAGAAGGTAGAACCAACGTTTAGACAGAAGATGGGCCTCGTCTTGAATAGGTCCACAGTCTCATAAATCATCTTCTATTGGTTTCTATCTATCATTTATCCAGTGATACTTCTGATTCTGAAAGGTCGGATTTGCAGATGCACAACTCGAACCTTTTCCGTAAACGATTGCCCTGAATGTTCCTGGCCACAAAAGCCACCAAACTCCGGGCCTGGTTTTAATGACAACCGTAAATCTGACGAGCAACTTTGTACCGGATCGGTTAGTGGTTAATCTTGAAAAAAACATCCTCGATAACTTTATGG
>NW_007379994.1:0-33618 GCF_000475195.1 Diaphorina citri
CGGGTTTGAGACTCGACGAATTCAAGAAAAATTCCTTCACACAGGAAAGTATTGAACCCGCAACTTTTCAACTGTACGACCAATAGTGTTAGAAGTTGCACCATTCGGTTCGGTGTTAAAAATCACATAGGATTGACTATTCACATGCTTATTTGTCTATAGTCCTGTTACCTACATTAAAACGAGTTAACCAGTGCTCAAAAAGTCGAATCGCTGAGTCTAAAGCAACGCCTGTTATTTAGAAATTCAATGGAACGAGCAGTACTAAAAAAAAGGTAAGTTTTGAAATCAACTCTGTGACCACATTTTAGGAACCGCTGCCGAACCATAAAAGTCTGAGGTGGCCATAGTTTCGGAACCGCTTCGAAACATAAGGAGCTTAAACCCCAAGATTTAGTGTCACAATCTGAAAAAGACCGTAAAATCTGGGCTTTACGCCCCATATGTTCTGAAGTGGTTCCGAACCTATGGGAAAAAAATTTGCGAAGTGGCCAGAGTTTCGGAACCGATTCAGAACATATGGGGCTTAAACCACAAAGTTTATTGTCAACATCGCCTGTGCTGCTGGGCTTAAACCCCAAGATTTAGTGTCACAATCTGAAATAGACCGTAAAATCTGGGCTTTACGCCCCATATGTTCTGAAGTGGTTCCGAACCTTTGGGAAAAAATTTTGCGAAGTGGCCAGAGTTTCGGAACCGATTCAGAACATATGGGGCTTAAACCACAAAGTTTATTGTCAACATCGCCTGTGCTGCTGAAATAGACCGTAAAATTTGGGCTTTAAGCCCCATATGTTCCGAAGCGGTTCCGAACCTATGGCCACTATTAGGGAGTAAAAAGTTTAAATTCTCAAATTTGAGTCGCATACTTCTCAAACTTTCTCCATCGAGTTCCTCATAAAGAAAATCACATAGGATTGAGTATTTACATGCTATAGGGTGGTGTGATTTTGTGTGTGTTTGTATACAGACAACATCCTCCCCTCTCCCCATACAAAGGAAGGGTAACGCCGCTTCGATCGTATTACATAAAATAAAAATGCCAGCAATCATTTTTAAATATTTTCATTTATTATTATTTTAAAAATATTTCATATTAATTACACAGTCACAACATCCTCCCCTCTCCCCATACAAAGGAAGGGTAACGCCGCTTCGATCGTATTGTATTACATAAAATAAAAATGCCAGCAATCATTTTTAAATATTTTCATTTATTATTATTTTAAAAATATTTCATATTAATTACACAGTCTTGTTACAGTTTCTTAAACAGTGGACAGCAAAATTAGAGGAACACAGACACGGAAAGTAAGAACTATAAGCATGAGGGCTGATCGGAAAAAAAGGCTGTATTGTAGCAGGGCCCAAAGTCTGATCTTGATATCTTCGGTTCTGATGATGTCCTTTGGGCCCTGCTACAGTATTGGAAAAAACCCTGATGAAATGAGAGCGTCCCCCTAATTTTGATGTCGAGTATATTGAATCTAGAGAAATAAAATATAAACTCGCGCTTTGCGTTTATCGGATGGAGATTTAAAATTTAAAGTGATAAGGTTGTGGTTATGTAACGGGTTAGGCTTGGTAGGACTGAAAAAAAAAAAAAATAATAATAATAATAAGCCAAACCTAGCTTAGTACATAACCACAACGCCACAAAAAGTAAGAGCAAAGAGAAAATGTATGTTAACAAAAATGAAAACACAAGGGTAAGAAATAAAGAAAAACGATCACAAATATTACAATCCTAAATTAATTTTACATAATTTATACAATGCCTGAGTATTTGATTCACATAAACTGAAAGTCCTCATTGGTACATTACGCGAAATTAGCTCGACCATAGTGGAATGGTACATATGGGTAGTTTTGTAGTGCTATAATAATCAAACACACTTTGGACATTAGAGTGGGATATGTTGTTGTTTTCAAATGCTCTGAGTTGACCATTTTCCCAGAGTGGGGTATTTAGATTATTTTCCCAGAGTGGGATATTTAGATGTGCTGCAGGTGGCTACTACCACAGTAAGTGCCAGTCCTAGGATGAGCAGGATGGCTGGTATAATGCGCCAATGGGAACGACAGTTAATTGAAAACTCACATTTTGATTCATGTGACGAGTCTAAGGAGAAATCTGTATAATACACTCACTACTTTATACAATTAGTAGATACATTCACTTGTTGGTAACTAATATAGTTTACTTTAAAATACAGAAAAGTCCTTTTCTATACCTACAAGTACTTCCCTTGAAGTTGATTTCTAGGTACTGAACAGAGAGCGGTAGTGCTATTTTCAATTGAAGAAAGTGTTAAACGAAAATTTAAAATTATATTCAACAAGGGAAGGTTAAACCTAATTATAATGCTATTTAAATTATTCAGACCATATTCATTTTACGTATATGCATAACGAGAATAATAGATAAAAAAAAAACTAACCTGTACACACATTTCTGTACAATATACAAAAATAAAAATTCAATACAAGAAAATATACAAAAAAGTTTTAAAAAACGACTAGAATGAACATTTGTGTAATCTATTTACGCTAACAACACAAAACGATAACTTAATAAATAAATTAACTAACAATACCTAAATTACTTTCTATAAATGGACACATTTATGGCTTGGTAAACAAACTCGAGTTATTTACCTTGTACAGTCTTTCACATTGTTTAGAAAAATGGCATTTGATTTTATTTTTTTGTCTTATTATTTTTTTTATTACTTAATAACACTAAAATGAGAAAACAGTGGCTAATGGCTATTTTTGTCTATGTTGAAAATAAAATTGAAAGTCAAATTTTTTTTATTACTTAATAACACTAAAATGAGAAAACAGTGGCTAATGGCTATTTTTGTCTATGTTGAAAATAAAATTGAAAGTCAAACTGAAAAAAGGGCACAACTCAACTGGTGCCCCATTTCCGGATCGCCTTTCAATGACATTTTATAATTGCAGCTCCTAGTTTAGAAATCGAGTTGTCTTAGCGGTCACACATATTCCTCTGAAGATTTATTACTAGCGTGTGACGTGAGCGTATTATTATGACTATTACTTCCACTATTATTATTGTTATTGGGTAACTGAGCAATGTCCTTGAACACAGGCAGGAGATTCTCAAAGTTGGAGCCTCCCAGACTCCACGAGTTGAGTAGATAATTATAACTGGTGATGGTGTTTAGATAGGAGGAAGGGACAGGGCCGTGTCCATCCAGATTGGAAAGGTCATCATCAGAGGCGACTAGCGTACTCAGAGAGCCACGGAATGAACTGTCAAAGTTATCGTAGGCAGGGAGGAGGATCTGTTTGTTCGGAGTGGATCGGGTATCTCCGCCGCTACTTGTGTTGAGCTTGTTGAAGATGACGTCACTTAGCTTCTCGTTACCACTCATACTCTGGTTGTCATATCTGTGAAATCAAGGAAACGGAAACTGTCAAATTCTGATATACATGACCTTTACCATCTCGACCTAGCGAACTTAACTGCTGAGGTCTAATTGTTCCATAATTGAAGAAGGACAGGATAGGAGAAAGCCAGCTGTTCCGAGAACGAACATTATCCGGTCAGGATTAAATCCCGGGCGGGAATCAAACCCGCGACTTAGCGCTTATAAGGCAGACGCGCTACCAACCAAGCTAACTAGTCTGGCAACCATGTTTAATTAATCGTCCTGAACCGCAGTCAACCATCGTGAGGACTTGTGCTTGTTCTTTTGAAGCGGAGAAAACCCTTTAAAGAATTGCCAGCTAGCTAGGCTGGTTAGGGTTAGCTGTTCTCCTCCCTGTTTATAGTTCCACAGCTAAACACTGGTCTGTTTAACGTCCCCTAGCCAGACTCACGACCTAAAATAATAATAACCAATGTGCTTACTCAATCTCCGAGCAGGTGAAGGAGTCATTGCCAGACTCATCCGTGGAAGTGGAAGAGGCTGCATCGTCTCCATTCATATGCGGATGATTGGACGGGAGGTCATTAACCCCGTGACCTGAGGATGAGGAGACGGCATCCAGTGTGCTGACTAGACTGGAGGTCCGGGGACGGGCAGCATTCAGTCTGAAATATATGAGAGACAAGTGGTATTAGAATTAGTCTATTCATAAGTCTAGGACTTATCATACACTCGAACTCAATCAAACCACTCCTGAGCTTCCCAAGAGGATCAGGGGTGTTTGAAATGGAGGATAGCGATTAACCATGTAAAGGCAGTGCAATAGTCCTAAACAAAAGGACGCGGGACACAAGGGATCAAGAAGAGACCACCTCGAACATAATAATTAACAAGTCTAGGACTTGATGTCCTAACAGAATATTGCATGTACTTTGAACAGGTCCTTTGAAGCCAGCCTGGTTAGCTTGGTTGTCTGCCTTGTAAGCGCTAGGCCGCGGGTTCGAATCCCACCCGGGGCGGATTTCATCCTGAACGGATAATGGTCGTTAGCGGAACGTCTGGCTTTCTCCTATCCTGTCTTTCTTCTCTCTTCGATTTCGGGACGATAACAGTTACAGTTCCCTCTAGGCAGGAAAGTAAAATTGATTGAATATTTACCTGTTGATTTGTTGAGAGGTAAGATGCTGCGCTGTCAGATGTTGTGAAGTGAGAGGAGTGCTATGTCCACTCAGCTGGGACATGACAGGACTGTTCAAACTGCGCTCGCTATGGTCTTTGCCCACCCCTCCTGATGACGAGGTGGTCGCTAACAGGGCAGACTGGAGCGGTTTACCACTGATATCCTGTAGGAGAAGATGTATATTTGGTTAGAAACTAGGAAAAGAAGACTGTCACTTACAAAGAAGACAAGAGATTACGTTGTAAACCCTTCGAAAGTTTAAAGAGGAAAGAGACAATGTCTTACCGACAGGGTGAGAATGCGTGGCATCTGTTGACTCAGCTCACTGCTTGGACTCAGCCTAGCTAGCGGTGTGGACACTACTTGCTTGGGTGACTCCACCCGCGTTACAGGAGGGGGTATAACACTCCGGGGGCTGTCACGGGGATGAGGGGGGAAGTGGGGGGAGTGCCTATGAGTCTGGGGTGGCGCGGGGTGGGGCTTATGATAGGAGGACGGGGGGTGGGGAGGCGAGGCCTTGTACTTCCGCAGATTGGCGCCTTCGCGGAAACCTGAGGAGAGAAGAGACATTGAAATAGGTTAGAAGAGAATATTTATACCTTTATTAGGACATGAGGTTTCAGCTTAACTCCATACACAAAAAGCCCAATCTGAGGATTAGGTGTAGGGGCTAAACAGCCCTAAAGGTTCCCATTCGGCCACGGAGGTTGTTTCCTTCCACAGTGTATTCCTTACCTTTGTCGTCTTCTTTTTCGCCTTTTTCCGTGTACAGACGGGGTCGGCGTTTTTCGTCAGCCCTAAGGGTCATACATTTTACGAGTGGATGCCCTTCGCACTCTACCTTTGCTATTTTTTTAGCAAGGAAAATTCAGGCTTGTAAACTCCCAGTTTAAAGTCCCCCAGCCAGACTAAGCTGGTCTACCCCCTGTTTAAGGTACCTCAGCCAGACATGTATTCCTTACCTTTGTAATGATAAACAATATCGATATCACTGGGAGCAATACTAGAAGCATTCTCAAGATCATAATGCTCGGGCATCTCCGTATCCATGGAAACGACAGAGGGTTGGGGGTGTGGGTGTAGGTCAAGGTCGCGGTCACGGGGTGGCATTGACTTTCCTATGACCTCTCGTTCTATGATGTCAGGACGTTGGGAATGGCCGCGAGGTGTGGCCTGTTGTAGATCGCTATCCTGGTCTTTGAACCTGAGGAATAATTAGATAAAATAAGGTTAATGTGTAGCTAGTTAGCTTGGAAGCCTGTCTTCAAAGCGCTAAATCTTGGATTCCATTCCGCCCGGGACGAATCGCCTGGATATTACCAACACTACTCCCAATGTCTGCAGACTCCAACACATCAAAGTGGAACACAGGCTGAATAAACTTAGGGTAGTATTTCAAGCAGGGAGAACCCTTGTATGAGTAAATGTTAAAAATAGTTTTGTTTCCGAACTTTCTAATTCTTTTAAACTCCTCGTGCAGTAAAAAATTACAAACAGTAGGTGTCAAGATTTTTTTATACGAAGACTGAGAAGTACATAAAAGGGTGCATGTACCTCTGTATAGCCAGGTAAGAAAGATAATTACCTCTAGAGATGTAAAGTCCTTATTGGTCGCTGCATACAGAAGCAATCCATCTTTCCTATTAGTGCGAAACGTGAAAAGGGTCCATGTACCTCTGTATAGCCAGATAAGAAAGATAATTACCTCTAGAGATGTAAAGTCCTTATTGGTCGCTGCATACAGAAGCAATCCATCTTTCCTATTAGTGCGAAACGTAAGGCTGATCGTTTTCCCAGGCATGCTCGTGGTAACACTGTTGCTGTTCATATTGGCAACATCTGTGTATCTCTTGCTGCGTTCAAAGCTGTTTGACGTCCAATAGGTGACACCTTTGTACACGAAATCTAATAAGTGCATGCGTCGGTGCTTGTCAGAGATGGTGAATTCTACGAAGGCGCCGTCACTGATGGTTACCGGTTCGAGAGATGTGAGGCAGTCAGGAGAGAAGAGACCATCACAGTTGCACCCGACATGGGACCACAGGTCGACACATTGGCCACTACCACACTGCTCACTATGGATCGTGTTGGTCTCCAAGTTCCCATTGCATTGGTTCGAGCCCCGGTTACACTCTGGGTGTACGTTGTGTGCGCTCAGGGGGGCACTCAGGTTCAAGGAACGCCCGTTAATAGTGACGCTGTGAACGCAGCCTACAAAGTCATCGGATTGCACTTGACCGGGACTTTCCAGTAGGGGGTCAATACTCTTCAGTCCTCCGATGTACAGGGGCTGGTTATTGAAATTCAGCGTTCTGTAACAGATACAAGTAAAATACAGGTATTAGTTTAGGTAATTGATAAAATATTTCAAGGTATATTTAAAAAATAATGAGAGAAAATAACAAGGAACCGCCCTGACCGAAAGCGCCCCGAAAATTCCAGAAAATTTTGAATGTCTAGACAAGAGCCAACATGGGAGAATAGAGGATAGAAAGCTCTTACTTTGTTTTGTTACAGTAGATATACTAAGATAAGATGACTTACCCTGCAGGTCCTACATCTCCAGCATAGCACGTGACATCTCCTGGTCTACATTCCTGGCATAGATCTCCATTGTCTTGACATTGAGATATACTCAATGCTATAACACGTCCATTCCTAGTAGCTGTTACTCGATGCCAATCTCCAGTTGCCAAGGATTCAGACTTGATGCTAACTGAGGTAATAGCGGTCCTTGTCCCTCCATAGGAAAACACAGCTCTTCCTTCCCTTAACTCTAACGAGAGGAAATCAGAACGCCCGCCAGTCTGTACACCATAGTTGTAAGCAAGCAATGCGTTGGGTTTAGTCGTGGCAAATGTAATGGCAATATCATTTGTGTTACTATCGAGTGGTGGAAACGCCATGTAAGATAATTCACTGAACCCATAGCTTGTCTGCTCGCAATGTCTACCATGCATCCCATGAGGACATGAACACTTGTACCCTGGCTTGAGACTCTGGCATAGACCACCATTGAGACAAGGGTTGGGGCGACAAGAATCTGATGTGATCTCACATTGGTTGCCACGGTAACCAGGTCGACAGAGACAGAAGTAGCTGGATAGATCAGGACTTTCTCGACACGAGCCCCCATTCCTACATGGGTTATCATAGCAGGCGTCATTCCTCTTCAACTCACAGAACTTGCCCTCTCTGAGCGGTGGACACAAACATTGAAACTCCCCACCTCCACTCTTCTTGCATGTACCTCCTGCTTGACATGGGTTAGGAGAGCATGGATCTTGTCTCTGACTACATGTCTGTCCAGTGAATCCTTCAGCACATTGACAACTGAACTCATGACTGACTAGAGGGGATGTGAACACCAGACTCTGACTATCTGTGATCCTCGTGTCTTCAAACACTCGGATACTATCTGAACATACACCTTGGTTCTCACAGATCGGTTTCTGACAAGGGGAATAGCCAATGGTAATGGAGGAGGACTGCAGGAGTTGCTCTAACTTGTCCAATCTCTTCCTTAGAATCTCAACGATACTTCTCTTGCTGCGATACCCTTTGCCTGTCTTCACTGCAATGGTAAGCTCTAGACCAGCGTTCACTTCATGGATGCTATACATGATGGGGAGATCACTAGGGTCAAAGGAAGACTTGAGAAGTTCAATGAAGCCACTGTAGTAATGTGTTAGGAAGCGGGGGGCTGTGAGGTTCTCTAGTCTCACAGTAATACTCGAGTCTACAGTCATGTTATCAAACTCCAGGAACTCGACAGATACACTCGATACAACATCAGGATGAATACCTGAAACATATGAATAAAATTTATTAATAGTTGGCAACACCTACATACGAAGTAATCAAAAGTTTACGTAGTTAATAACGATAATGAATATGAATAAACCCAACCCATCCAAGTATATCCACACTCGATTGATCAAAGGAGAACTGGTGTATCTTCCAAATGTTTACAACATCATTGCAAAATCATATTACCTAAAAATAACTAGAATTATTCCTATATCATTTTTATTATTGGAAAGAAAAGAAAAAAAGCTAAGCATTAGGCATCAATGAATCTCAACGTACCATCATTGCCAGCCACAGTGAACGTATATCCTGTACCGACTGTCACTTTGCTCGCATGCAGACTACATCCTGATGGTATACTGAGGACATCCCTGGGCTGCGGGGGTTTGAGTAGCTTGCAGTGGTAGTCACCAGTAGTGTCTGGGTCATTGGGGTGGACATCGGCTATCTTTCCGATAGGCAGGGCGGAATTGAAGGAATACACAGTGATATGCACTGAGCGAGGAGTAGAGGGGGAATCGTTCTGGTCTAGAACGGTGATGGTGAGGGAGTATTGAGATCGGAGACGAGGTACCCCGGAGTCCTCTATGGATACCTGGAATTAGAGAGAACAGAGTGAATTAATGGGGATATACAGACGGACAAAAGAGCTCTAGTGTACAACTTACTAACATTTTTCAGTTCTGAAAAACATTTTTCTTGGATATTATCAATGACATAATTACCTACATGTGTAGTTTTAATTTAAATATGATTATGTCACTTACCATGATTTCAAGCTGAGGTGTGCTCTCTCTGTCTATCATGGCAGAAGTTCTAATCACACCACTATGAGACTCCAATGTAAACAGGTCGCGATGTTTTCCTCCCACCAGTTCGAATGTGAATGGTCCTCCATTAGGTGGTAAGTCTGGGTCAGTGGCTGCTAGTGTCATAACACTGGTATGAGGGGGTTCATTCTCCATGATATGTCCTAGGAAGTTAGCCTCCACTAGTACAGGACCATGGTCATTGATATCTCCCACTGTTATCTTCACAGTAGTGGTTCCAGTCTCAGGAGGTACCCCTGTATCAATAGCACCTATAGTTAACGTGTACATAGATATCGTCTCCCGATCTAACATGGATGCTGTTTCAATCTCCCCAGTCTGGGAGTCTATCTTGAATGAGTTGTTATTGTTTCCATTGATGATAGAATAACTGAACTGATTGTTTTGTGTCTTCACATCCTTATCTATGGCCTTCACAGTGAGAACTTTGGTTCCTATGGCAACACCCTCAGATACTTCAGCACTATAGGTTTGTTCTAGGAACTCTGGAGGATCATTACCATCTTGAATAGAGATGATGACTTGAGCTTCATCCGTATCGTTACCTTTGATACCACCAAAGTTCTTTGCCATGACAGTCAGGATAACACGGTTCTGAGTTTCCCGATCTAACCTCCTGGACACAGTAATCTCGCCTGTTTCATAACCAATAGAAAATCCCTTGTCATTACTAGACATGACAAACAAGTAGTAGATTTTACCATCCTCTCCACCATCTTGATCTGTGGCCTGGATAAGAGGTTGTGACTAAGCCGGTGTCTGAGTCCACATGGAAACGATCAATGTTTTCACCAAGCAAGCTGTATCTGAAATGGAAAGTAAAAGTTGACTATTAGACAAGAATCCTAACTTCTTGCAAATGATGAGCTATGAAGAGAGAGGAGTAACAATACAACTCTAGCATTGTCTGTAGGTATTTTCACCAAGCAAGCTGTATCTGAAATGGAAAGTAAAAGTGGACTATTAGACAAGAATCCTAACTTCTTGCAAATGATGAGCTATGAAGAGAGAGGAGTAACAATACAACTCTAGCATTGTCTGTAGGTAAGAGTAAATGGATATTGAGGACAAGTTAGATGCACATTCGTACATCAGCAGAAAAACATGAAGAAGTATGAAACAAAACAATATATACAATTATTATTAAATTTAGAATGTAGGAAGTAAGTAGGTTGGCTCTTTTTCAGTACCAGCTTGTTTACTTACTTTCTGAGTCCGTGAGATAGGAATAGTCTCGGTTCGAAAGAATTGGCAGGAGTCTCTAATGGTTCAAAGCAAAAGCTCTACCTTACCTATGTATTTGCTGTCGAAATCAAGAGAGAAGAAAATCCATTTCAAACTTACCTGATCTTAGCATTGAGTCCATCATCCTCGAAAGAATTGGCAGGAGTCCCTAATGGTTCAAAGCAAAAGCTCTTACCTTACCTATGTATTTGCTGTCGAAATCAAGAGAGAAGAAAATCCATTTCAAACTTACCTGATCTTAGCATTGAGTCCATCATCCTGGAAAGAATTGGCAGGAGTCCCTAATGGTTCAAAGCAAAAGCTCTTACCTTACCTATTTGCTGTCGAAATCAAGAGAGAAGAAAATCCATTTCAAACTTACCTGATCTTAGCATTGAGTCCATCATCCTTATCACTAGCATTGAGCTGTATAACCGAACTCCCAGCTGGTAGATTTTCACTGACAGAGGCAGAATAGGACTGGCGCTCAAATTCCGGACTGTGGTCGTTGACATCTTGAACCAGAATGCGCACAATTCCCGTCCCTGATAGTGGTGGGTTTCCTGTAACACAAAGTAAAGAGGAGTTTCGGATTAACTACCTATTTAAGTAAGTAACCGGCGACATTGCGGTTCGAATTCCAGGGGCGACATGAAGAAAGAAGAAAGGGCATTTTTTTAAAGTAAGATTAAGTTCAAACAAATGAATTCCAGAGTAATTAAGTGCTGGGAGGAGCACGAACATCAAGAGTTCGAGGCACCGCCCGGCCTATATTAACACGAAACAGAGTTTTGAGGTCATATCCACTGCAAAAATAGGTTTTTCAAAAGTTTGATTTCATCAACGTGGCCGCAATTTTAGTAGATCGCTCAGGTAGGGATGTAAGTAACCGGTTCTGAGCTTTGTGTAGTCACGTGTTCTTATTGTCAACCATACAAATGGGTGTCTGTACCTGTAGATATCTGGGTAAGATCGCTTCATCAAGAAACATATACACACAAGAAAATTGCGCACTGAAGTGTTATGAGATCTGCATGTTTTACAAGACAGAACTCCCGCAAGATCGAATGACAAATCTGGCTTGTGTTGAGATGTGCTCTTTTCTATTCCTTAAACCTGCGCCCTATTTCTCCATATCTTCATCTAAGAGTGCAATAGTCCTCCATACTGGACTCCGCACACAGGAATATCGTCAGAAAAGACCTCCACTGCAATATAATGTAATCTTCATATATGTTAGGACTCCCCCTTCTTGTTACCCTCTATGGTACTGGAAAGCTTTTTCCACTCTCTGCAGTTTTCATACACAGGAATATCGTCAGAAAAGACCTCCACTGCAATATAAATAATGTAATCTTCATATATGTTAGGACTCCCCCTTCTTGTTACCCTCTATGGTACTGGAAAGCTTTTTCCACTCTCTGCAGTTTTCAAAGTAAATCATTCCTCCATACTCTTGTAACCCGGATTTACTCTGAAAACTTGAACGCAGAGTAGGTAGGTAGCTTTAGTATGGAGAGTATTGCAGAGTATATAGGAATATGTTCTGGTCCCCACGAGCCACCACACATATTGAATTACAAAAGCTACAATGTAAATGTTCATATAAATACATAATATTTATGTACAATTGTACATAAATATAACATTATATAGGTAAATGGTGTGGCCATCACACGACTTTCTATGATCTGGATTCCTTTGCGAGGGAGGTAGGTTAACCAGGTGTTTCGGGATGGTTTTCCCAAAACGGGGAAAGGTTGCCGGTCTCGCCTATAGCTGACTTTCGGCAACTTCTAATCCTTATCTAGGTCGAAGAAATAAGAAGAACGTAGGTATTTGATTTAAATAATGTTTGATATGATTAAAACGGCAACTTCTAATCCCTATCTAGGTCGAAGAAATAAGAAGAACGTAGGTATTTGATTTAAATAATGTTTGATATGATAAAAATAATATAATGACTTCTTTACTTCCCTACACTTCTGGGACAACTGATTTGAGCCTTCGACCTCTGGTTCGGTTCAGCAGTTCAAATACTCACGTGAGTATTGAAACGATATTGAATATAATTAGTTTGATATGATAAAAATAATATAATGACTTCTTTGCTTTCCTACACTTCTGGGACAACTGATTTGAGCCTTCGACCTCTGGTTCGGTTCAGCAGTTCAAATACTCACGTGAGTATTGAAACGATATTATTCCATTTTACACTTAGTGTTGAGGCTATTCTTTTAAGGAAGGATGTATATAATTAGTTTGGTATGATAAAAATAATATAATGACTTCTTTACTTTCCTACACTTCTGGGACAACTGATTTGAGCCTTCGACCTCTGGTTCGGTTCAGCAGTTCAAATATCTACTCACGTGAGTATTGAAACGATATTTGGTTGGCCGAAATTTGGATACCTAATTTTAATTGGTTGAATATTTTTGCTGATCGGGCTAAAGAATAACCCGAGAACTAAGGACAATAACCCGCGGATTTGATACAATTTTTGTTTAGAAATTAACCGAATTTCTGGGAACCGATGGGGAAAGCTGCATTGACAAAATTTAACAAAGTAACTATTATTAGGGGATCAGAACTGCTGAATATTTGCTTTACAAAACAGGGGCGAAGTCTCAAATCGTAACACAGGTTACACAGGAGTAAACCTCCGTCATCTGACAACAAATTCCAAAACTTTCTCATTAGCTACGGGGTATCGTTTATGGAAAGTGATAGATAACAGAAAGTAAAATCTGATGTTAAGAAACTTTGGTAAGGACGACGTATTACTTCTCTTGTTTCACACTCCCCAAAAAGGAATGTCGGTAAAGTCTTTCTTTGGACATTAGGTCTGGTATTTCCAGAAGCAAATTTTAAGAAAGGTTAAAAGCTTTTGGATCCATCACCTTCTTCTTGGACAGATTGTTGGAGTTGGATGGGATGAATTTGAAGGTATGTGAGAATTTTTAAAACCTGTACCTCTACCTATGTCCTATGTATGACAAATACGAGGATCCATCACCTTCTTCTTGGACAGGTTGTTGGAGTTGGATGGGATGAATTTGAAGGTATGTGAGAATTTTTAAAACCTGTACCTCTACCTATGTCCTATGTATGACAAATACGTATGTAATATGTACCATGGTACCTATATGTAAGTACCAAACTAGTTGACCGAACGATTAGGTACTTCCATGACTACTGAATTACCTACATTCTTGCAAGCAGAGAGGCGTGAACGTTTACCCAAGAGAGCTAAGCAAATACAAAGTCTCTAGCTTCTTCATTTTGAATGGAATCTTGGAATGATGATTGTCGTTATTTAAAAAGAACACACCACGTTACAATGTTAAACACACCAAGCCAGCATACGAGAGAAACTGAATTTGAAATGTAAACTGGCTTCTGATTGGTCCAGCAAGAAATGTTTCCATGTTGGATATGCGAATTTGGTTGGTACATAGGTAGGTAAGATAGATTTGTTTGATAATACCATAAATATTAATATTCTAAATATTTATGCAAATACATATGAAACAGACATCATGCAAGCTCACACTGGCAGGCAAACTAAGGAGCTTTCTAGTAAAGCAAGCAATATCCCGAGACCATGGGTTTACCTAGCACTAGCACCACACCTCGAAGCTACATGGCTCCTTACACACGAGGATCTGCATATTTAGGCTCTAGAAACCTCAAAACGTGTTTTGGCATTAAAAACTGACCATCGAAATTTTGACCCGATTACATTACTTTCCTTCCTATAGGAGAGCTACATTGGGAAAAGAGTTGAGAGAATGGAAGTGAGGGGGAGAAGAGGGCAAGGGAGACCATAGGCGGTTCTTGCCTAAATTTTTGGGGGGGCTTGATTTTGAAGGTACACCTTCAAAATTTTGATTTAGCTTTGCAAGGGAGAGTGAAGAAAAGGTAAACAGATTGTGTGAATGAAGACATGAGGTAAACAATAGGGCTGCCTGGAAGAGACTGACAAGAAACACCAACCCTATATAAGCAGGAAAAGGCTAGGAAGAAGAACTGGAGTGAGAAAGAAAAAGTCAAACGTACAAATTGTATTTCAAAGATACGTGATGATCAAGAATTCAAAGTTTAATAATGGCAGAAAATGACTTTTACCATATCTCTAACCGTTTAGTCGGTATAGCTGAAAACCGCCAAAAACGGTCGAAATCCGTCCAAAAGCGGTCAAAATACCGCCAAGCGCAGCACCTATCCAACTAGACGTTTTCTGTTGCATCCTTGTCATATTTGTGAACTAAATACCAAAATTCAAGTCTTTAGCTCATACCGTTCCCGAGAAATTGTTAAACTAGACCGAAAACCGCCAAAAAGCGGTAAAATGCCGCCAACCAATGCACCGATCTTAACCAAAAGCTTCGTGTCTCATCCTTGTCACATTTGACAGCTACATACCAAATTTCAAGTCGCTAGCTCTTACCGTTCTCGAGATTGCTCTTGTTACCGATGAATCATTAAAGTTAAGTAATGTTGGTTTTGATGGTTGGTATCGTGGAATAGTGGTTGCGTTCACGTATCTACCTAATTACTTAATATTCTAAATATTTATGCAAATACATATGAAACAGACATCATGCAAGCTCACACTGGCAGGCAAACTAAGGAGCTTTCTAGTGTGTTACACAGGAGTAAACCTCCGTCATCTGACAACGAATTCCAAAACTTTCTCATTAGCTACGGGGTATCGTTTATGGAAAAAGATAGATAACAGAAAGTAAAATCTGATGTTAAGAAACTTTGGTAAGGACCGCGATACAAAGCAGTTTCTTCTGCTATATATGCGAGAAGTATGTCATTTAATTATTATTACCTATTAGAGTTTACATAAAACGCTGTGTGAAGACGTGGTTGTTAGGGTTAACTAGAAAGGATTTGATGGTTTGATCTTCTTCATTTTTTGTATATGCGAGAAGTATGTCATTTAATTATTATTATTAGAGTTTACATAAAACGCTGTGTGAAGACGTGGTTGTTAGGGTTAACTAGAAAGGATTTGATGGTTTGATCTTCTTCATTTTTTTTTTTTGCTTTATTTAAAATGGCAGGATTCTCAAAATTGAGCTCTTCCACCCGACCATTCCTGACCAATAAGAATGCAGATCAAAATGGGACATCCTTCTCCAATATGGGATAGGTAAACACATTTCCATGATTGCCTTGGGTGGTTATTTTTCCCGTGGTCTTCAGGTGCAAAATGAACTCCTACCAACATACTGGATACCCCAGATCAAAATGGGACATCCTTCTCCAATATAGGATAGGTAAACACATTTCCATGATTGCATTGGGTGGTTATTTTTCCCGTGGTCTTCAGGTGCAAAATGAACTCCTACCAACATACTGGATACCCTGGCATGCTCAGGACCTAGTCCTTTTCATTATTATTATTATTATTTTTTTTCATTTATAAAGTAGATTGTATAGAAATTTGTTGTGAATCGTTCCTCTCCTTAGCAGTTTTTTTTAAACTAAAATACAGGTCCTCATGGTCCCCGCCATAAAAATCGGAATGCAGCTACAGCGACACAATTATGAGATAATCGTCCTAATTTGAATTTTACTGATTTTTGGTAGTAAAATTTAAAAATTTGTTGGTTGTTTCACATTCTAGAGATGGGGATTCACACGTCAGGTTTATATCAGTCCATTACTTTTAAGACTGCGTAAAGGGACTTTTCAGTCTAAATTTGTTGTGAATCGTTCCTCTCCTTAGCAGTTTTTTTAAACTAAAATACAGGTCCTCATGGTCCCCGCCATAAAAATCGGAATGCAGCTACAGCTACACAATTATGAGATAATCGTCCTAATTTGAATTTTACTGATTTTTGGTAGTAAAATTTAAAAATTTGTTGATTGTTTCACATTCTAGAGATGGGGATTCACACGTCAGGTTTATATCAGTCCATTACTTTTAAGACTGCGTAAAGGGACTTTTCAGTCTCATTCTGGCCGTTATAAACAGGGTATATTCTATTCTATTCTACATCTGCGGCACCCTGCACCCTGTACATAGAAACATAGTAGAGAAGATGCAAGTTTAATATAATGTTGCCACCCTGTACATAGAAACATATGTAGTTGAAGATATAAACAGGGTATATTCTATTCTATTCTACATCTGCGGCACCCTGTACATAGAAACATAGTAGAGAAGATGCAAGTTTAATATAATGTTGCCACCCTGTACATAGAAACATATGTAGTTGAAGATTCAAGTTTTAATGTAATAATTATAAACATCATAATGTTTTGCACCAAGTGTCCACCGTACACCTAGGTATGGCGCCACCCTATAGAATTTATTATCCACCACGCTGCCGTGAAGATTCTTATCTCTTCTTGGCTGCTAGGAAGTCATCCATCTTGCATGCTGAAGATAACTCATCCCGAGATAATCACAAAACAAATACTCGTACTATACCTACTAGGCATGAGGAATTCTTACATCTTGCTTGTATTGCACCTCGATCACTAGGGGGGGTCCGAAGTACACCCTTCGAGTCTGTGAGAACACCAAAGTCCAAACTGTTTACTGAATTACTTCAGAAAGTTGTTTTCAGAAGGACATGTGGACAAGTGGACATGTCCTCATAAAATGACCTACTTAAATTTTGAGAAAGCTAATCTTGTCTTGGAGAACTTCTCCTGCACTTGCACAATTTTTAACTCGTTTCGAGTAAGCAAAGGATTTTCGCAATTACTCTCGCTAGATTTTCACAATTTTTTGAGACATATCAAATATTGAAGAGGTGCTATTGCAAACAATTTAGAAAGTGAATTTACAATTTACAAACTGGGGAAAAGGATCAATATCTTGAGACTTTTTTTGATGAAAAAAATCTCTGAAAACTCGTTATAAATAGGTACTTGAGTACTTCTCTGAGTTTACTAGCGACCATTTCTCTCTATTTTAATAACTAAGTATCTCCTTTGTATTGTCATTTAGTCTAGCAAAACATACTTGAGACATATCAAATATTGAAGAGGTGCTATTGCAAACAATTTAGAAAGTGAATTTACAATTTACAAACTGGGGAAAAGGATCAATAATCTAATTTATTGTAAAATATCAGGTAGGTACAACACACCCACACATAAAACAATGTACGCTCTCGCGTTCTCACTCGCGAGTTCACACTCACACATCATACGTATAAGAAGTTACCCTGCTATAATTTACCTCTCAGAAGATTCTCTTTCGGTATATATTTTCGAATTTGGTTGCCCGTTAGAATGATTTATAGCACTCTATAAGATGAAATAAATCTTTCAGTTCTACTCACAAGTTATAGACTATAATGTAGAAGGCCACCAAAAACTTTTTAAGCGTTTGTGACCAATTTTTTTTTTTCTCTGAATTTCAGTATTGCCTAGGAACTGAAGTCTGTAAAATTACTATTAAATCTCTGTCTCTCTTTGGGATTATTGGTGGTTGCCCGTTAGAATGATTTATAGCACTCTATAAGATGAAATAAATCTTTCAGTTCTACTCACAAGTTATAGACTATAATGTAGAAGGCCACCAAAAACTTTTTAAGCGTTTGTGACCAATTTTTTTTTTCTCTGAATTTCAGTATTGCCTAGGAACTGAAGTCTGTAAAATTACTATTAAATCTCTGTCTCTCTTTGGGATTATTGGAATAAATTACTTCGGAAGAGTCTAAACTTTGTTAGAGATAAGGTTATCAAAGATGTATTTTCGAGAAACTCTTCAGTTAAACAAAACCGAAGTAGTGGATACCCACAGAAGAATGGACACAAGTTTCAAACATCTGGAAAACAAAGTTGGGTAAAGAGTAATGAAGAAAGAAACCTCAAGTGCAAATTTGGTAAAAGTTGGGTGGTAAAAGTTGTCATATTAACCTCTTGGAAGTGCAAGAAGAGGGAGAAAGAACATAATAGTCTTCTTAAATAATGGATAAAGAAATAATTTGGGTGGTAAAAGTTGTCATATTAACCTCTTGGAAGTGCAAGAAGAGGGAGAAAGAACATAATAGTCTTCTTAAATAATGGATAAAGAAGGTCATGCATGCGAGAATTGTGAGAAAGAAGAAGCACACAACCCCAACACTTGAGTCTCTTTCTCCCAGATAATGAGAAGGTGGGCTTTATTTACGAGCGAGAAAAGAGCCCGTGTTAATTTTGTCAAAAAAATTAAAATTTACGAGATTAATTTCAAGTGTAACGTGGACTTGCTGTTCTCAGACTTGTAATCCATTAGGAAATTTATGAATGGGAAGAAGTGAGCGGACGGACGAAAGAAACACCAAAAACCAAATCCGAGAGATGACTCCACTCAGACCTGTGACTCCTTCATGCCAGGTTTGTGAGAGTTCACGAAGAACCGGACAAAAGATCAAGGCATAACAACGCTCACTTGGCATCATCATGAAAGAAACTGTGAAATGTGGAAGAAACAACTGGCGTTGTGGAGCGGACAAAAGATCAAGGCATAACAACGCTCACTTGGCATCATCATGAAAGAAACTGTGAAATGTGGAAGAAACAACTGGCGTTGTGGAGTAAAAGGTTTGGCCAAAAAATAACACATCGCATAATAATATGACCTCCTATATCGTATTAATACCTAATAAATATTCTTCCTAAGATTCGTAAGATGACATGCTTCACAGCTCTCTTCTAAAAATTTAGGCGGCGGCACTCTTATCTAGTTTTTCAGTTTCAGAGCTTCCAGCCTAAGCTTCTCTTGTTTCACACTCCCCAAAAAGGAATGTCGGTAAAGTCTTTCTTTGGACATTAGGTCTGGTATTTCCAGAAGCAAATTTTAACTGGATACCTAATTTTAATTGGTTGAATATTTTTGCTGATCGGGCTAAAGAATAACCCGAGAACTAAAGACAATAACCCGCGGATTTGATACAATTTTTGTTTAGAAATTAACCGAATTTCTGGGAACATAACGATGGGGAAAGCTGCATTGACAAAATTTAACAAAGTACCTATTATTAGGGGATCAGAACTGCTGAATATTTGCTTTACAAAACAGGGGCGAAGTCTCAAATCTTAACACAGGTTACACAGGAGTAAACCTCCGTCATCTAAATTCCATAACTTTCTCATTAGCTACGGGGTATCGTTTATGGAAAGTGATAGATAACAGAAAGTAAAATCTGATGTTAAGAAACTTTGGTAAGGACCGCGATACAAAGCAGTTTCTTCTGCTATATATATGCGAGAAGTATGTCATTTAATTATTATTATTAGAGTTTACATAAAACGCTGTGTGAAGACGTGGTTGTTGCATAGGCGGTTCTTGCCTAAATTTTTGGGGGGGCTTGATTTTGAAGGTACACCTTCAAAATTTTGATTTAGCTTTATGTAAAAAAGCTTTCTAGTGAATTTCCTTACGTTTCTCATGTATTGTATGCCATGCCAATGAGTTAGGCCTGGGCACAAGTTTATTGAACATAACAGACAATATACAACACCCTGTAGGTACATACAAGATATAATAAATCATTGTATAAAAGTAATATGGAAATTGCTGCAAAAATAAAATCATATGCACAGATAGAGGTACAAATAAAGATAAATATATAAAACGCTAAATTGCAAGAAGCTCCCTGTAGTTCACCTTATCAGAGGAGGGACTGGTGTGTGACAAAGAATAGGCAGCATCTGATTTTTTCATTGAGAAAACAGCCTAGGAGAGACTGGTAGACTGGAATGGAAAATAAGTTAAAAATGCAATGTATTGGCAAAATTCTCAACACCAAAGAGTAGTGTCTGAACCCCGGGAGGGGGGATGGTGGTACCATAATGTCACACAGTTTATGTGGCCACTGGCCATAGCATACCACACACTATGGTAGCCAAATGCTCTGCTTCCATGCTGCTATTAGACACTCAGGCTAATTATTATCATACTTTGTCTCGTTCTGGTGGATAATTTATTATGTAAATAAAATTCCTTAGCGTTGTCACGAGAGGGCTTTTAACTTGGGAGCATTACAGTCCTACAGACCAATGTCTGTCTGTAGGACTGTAGGAAACCAAGCCATGGATTCGACACGTACAGTAAAATGTGTAGAGATATTGTCTGGCAGTTTAATCAATATAATTATTCCATTCCATTGAATGGGCAATTTGCCACATCCACCAACTGTACTGAAACCCTGTTTCCCAACCATTTCCAATATATGACCATTTTAGTGGGAGCGCGAAGCTCGACCATAAGATGCGCTTAAAACCCTCACCCCGGGGTATGACGAACCTTAACCCCGTGACGCCCTTACAACAAATACCTGCGAGTACATTAGGTTCAATGAAAATCATGAGATACGTTAAAGTTGCTCTCTCTCTCGCTAATAGTTTTTGATCAATGTAAAAGCCTTCACCCTCCTGGACCACTTACGAGTAATATAGAAAGGTTGCAGGAGAAGGAAAAGATTCTTTCAACAAATACCTGCGAGTACATTAGGTTCAATGAAAATCATGAGATACGTTAAAGTTGCTCTCTCTCTCGCTAATAGTTTTTGATCAAAATATTCCGTCGGAATTCGTCATTGAAAATCCACATTTTCCTTGTCCAATCTAGAGACAATATCTTGGTGCCCAAAGTCGTTCTAAAAAAAGTTGGTAACATAATGTGAAGGAATGCGACTTCTGGTCACATTGTATGAGAAGTACTTTGGCTTCAATGAATAAAATTTGACCACAATGGTCTCTTTAAGCTTTGGAAGTTCTGGCTGTATCTACATACATAGCTGGAGAGGTTTTTTGGTATTAAGTAATTGTTAATTCAAGATATATAATCATTGGGTGGTAATTAAAAATCCTAATGTGTTTTAGAAATCTCTCCTCTCCCTCTTATTTATTTTGTAAGGTAGTTTCTGTTCAGGACATATGTAATGGGGATACAACTGAACTTGATTCGGTTTTAGTTCTTCGCAAGATATATAATCATTGGGTGGTAATTAAAAATCCTAATGTGTTTTAGAAATCTCTCTTCTCCCTCTTATTTATTTTGTAAGGTAGTTTCTGTTCAGGACATATGTAATGGGGATACAACTGAACTTGATTCGGTTTTAGTTCTTCACAAAGTTTTCTCTCTCTACAGTCTCTAATATTTTCCAGATCTTACTAGAATATCTCACAACACTTTAAATCACATTATGGTCGATCGAAATTGACAGAAAAAGAAAGTAAAGAACAATATTTATTTTTAACCAATTCTTTACAATAATTAATAATTATTATTCCAATAATATTATTATATACTACGAGTAAGTAATTTTTTAGTAGTTGTTAGTAGTTTTTCGTTGGTTTAATTTTGAGGAAGTAAGTTTCTTCTTTTTTTCTTTTTATATAATATAAAAAATGCAGTCAGAAAGAGATATAGAAAGAAATCACATCTCGCAGTGGTAGTCGTTCTCTTTCTCTATCTCTCACATGACAGGAATCTCTAATTACGATTAAACAAAGAAGGAGAACTAAAAAGAGAACAGAAAGAGAGAGAGCATGACAATAATATCCCTTTTATTGCCTGAGCATAGAATAAATATTTTGGATCTCTGCTTTGATGGGAACCAAAGAAAAATATGCTGTTTATTAAGATCAAGCTTTTTGTACTTAAAAGGGGTTAAAAAACGAAGACTCACGGACTTTTTCACTTTGTCTTCTACGCCTTCTAGATCCTGTAATAAAGACAGTTTTCACCGTTAAAAGGGGTTAAAAAACGAAGACTCACGGACTTTTTCACTTTGTCTTCTACGCCTTCGAGATCCTGTAATAAAGACAGTTTTCACCTCAGAATTGGAATTTAACAGATTTAGGAATCCACCATCCATTCAATTTTTTACCCAATCGTATATGCTCCATATTTAATTCGAATGATTGAACGAAGTTAATTTCAAGTTTCATCTCGACGTAAACCCTTATAATCCAAAGAGTTAATAAATTGAGCTTGTAATGACATGCCAACAGAGTTCTTCAGAAAACAGAGTCTTTTTCTAAGGATATTGACCGACTGACCATCCTGAGACTGACCGCGGTAACCAAAAGGGCAGACATAAAAAAAGCAACAACAAGTTAGAAATGGTTTAATTTTTTTATTAGCCAGTTTGTTTTTATGTTTATTATGTCTTTAGAAGAAGAAATTATCTCTTGATTTGTCTTGGCTGGCACTTAGACGCAGAGAGCCCTGGCAGTTCCAGAACCCTAACAAAAAGATGGAGATTCCAAGCTGAATGTTTACCGAGGAACCTATGACAGTGTTAGTACTAGAGCTCACATAGAGGGTTAAACTTTACTGAGACTCAAATAGAGGGTTAACTCCAGGTTTTTCAAAGTTGGGTACCTACGATTCAACACAATAAAATTGCGTGTTTGACTTATACCTTGAAATATTATTTGTTCAGGAACCTATGACAGTGTTAGTACTAGAGCTCACATAGAGGGTTAAACTTAACAGGTACTGAGACTCAAATAGAGGGTTAAGTTAACTCCGGGTTTTTCAAAGTTGGGTACCTACGATTCAACACAATAAAATTGCGTGTTTGACTTGTACCTTGAAATATTATTTGTTGCCTCCAAAGGTATTTACGCCTAAAAGGGGAAGAGAGTTAAGTAAATACATCAAAACAGAAATTTGGAGGTTTTTCAAAGTTGGGTACCTACGATTCAACACAATAAAATTGCGTGTTTGACTTATACCTTGAAATATTATTTGTTGCCTCCAAAGGTATTTACGCCTAAAAGGGGAAGAGAGTTAAGTAAATACATCAAAACAGAAATTTGGGTAAGAGTTTCCAAAATTTAATGTTTCGTCTAGACACAACGATTTTTTTTTTTTCTTCTGGTGGATAGAATTTGTGAAATGCAATTAATCGCATTAGCATATCACCTTACCCAATGTATTAACATATCAAACCAAAGTTTCGTCTAGACACAACGATTTTTTTTTTCTTCTGGTGGATAGAATTTGTGAAATGCAATTAATCGCATTAGCATATCACCTTACCCAATGTATTAACATATCAAACTTTGTGAAGTGAGCATAATTTTACTCCAATTCGGATAGCATGATAAATAAGGATCAGGACTTTGAAGATTCCACGGAATCGGAAAACAGTGGTGTAACACAGAAGGAACAGTGGAAACATTAGTTGGTATTTCCTTGAGCCTTTTTTTGATTAAAAAATATCTCTGAAAACTCGTTATAAATAGGTACTTGACTACTTCTCTGAGTTTACTAGCGACCATTTCTCTCTATTTTAATAACTAAGTATCTCCTTTGTATTGTCATTTAGTCTAGCAAAACATACACTAGGCAATATTTAAACGAGGGATGAAATTTCGACAATGGTCAGAAACGAAATTTAATCAAAACAGACGATGCGCGATGTGAGGATTGTCTGGGCATACTACACATCAGGCAATATCTTATTCTGTAGTCCCGCGTGATCTAAGCTCTCCCCAGACCTCTCATCCTTTAAATCTCTGCATTCTGCATCAATAGTAGGTAGTAATTTTGATAATATATACAAAACCCAAACTTCACCTCGGGCACAAGTCAGAGTCAGATCCGAACAGCTTTGGGCTGCTCCGATTTTCAGATCTTCAGTTTAGTGTTCGATTTAATTTCATAGATTACACATGAGAGATATTCTTGACAGCCTCTAATAATGACAAAGTGTGCAGAATTATGGCGGCATGAGAGCTGCAATCTGATTGGCTGATGACGGACAAAAGAGGACTAACCAGAGGAGAGTCCAGAGTATGAAGTCGATAACGATGTAACATCTCAGTAGAACGGTTTGGTTGGTCGGAAAAACCGACCTGAATGGCCTAAATTAATGTGATGTATTGTGATTTGATGCCAAACTACCCATACTGAGGGACACTTGTGTGTCTTGTCTTGTGGATTAGTTGGCATTTTCTTTTAGTACAATTTCCTTATTTGGTTGGTCGGAAAAACGGACCTGAATGACCTAAATTAATGTGATGTATTTCGATTTGATGCCAAACTACCCATACTGAGGGACACTTGTGTGTCTTGTCTTGTGGATTAGTTGGCATTTTCTTTTAATACAATTTCCTTATTTTCCTGTGATGTTCTGAGAGGAAGGAAATTTTCTCACTGGTCAGGACTAGTCAGGAGGACGAAACATCCGTACCTGAGCCATCCAAAAGAATTTTGAAGAAGAGTAGGAGACGAGAAACGAGAGAGAAAGAAAGAGAGAGGGAGAAAGCTAGCTGCACATTTACACAAAAAGTTATGATTATAAATCGGCAAACACATTCTACAAATACAGAAAATACCTACAGGGTGGATGTTAACTTTAGGACAAATGCCTAAATAAGAATATAGTACCTATGTGACATAATTGAAAATCTTAAAATGGTTACTTTTCATCCTGATTCAAAATGGCGTCGCTACAAAAACGTGCCTACGTTGACCATAAGTCCTCCTGGGGTCCTGGATAAAATGTGCATTGATCTCGGAACCAATATTGCAAAAGCGTACCACATCACCCCGTATGTGGTATAAATAGAAGTACATAATAATTTGGGGTTTATTCAAGTTTATTGCAAGTCCCAGTAATCACTAATCATTGCAAGCAAGCAATATCCCGAGACCATGGGTTTACCTAGCACTAGCACCACACCTCGAAGCTACATGGCTCCTTACACACGAGGATCTGCACAAGCAATATCCCGAGACCATGGGTTTACCTAGCACTAGCACCACACCTCGAAGCTACATGGCTCCTTACACACGAGGATCTGCAGAAACTTACAGGTCGTTTTGGTTTTCATCGTGTTAAATCGAAGAAGATGCGGAAGTTGCAAGAAATTAGCCTAGCTACGAGAAGCCTGCATTATTCCAGCTGTAGACAAAAGTTCTAAACTATTCTAAAGGAAGAGAGGAAGACAGAATGTACCATGTCTAGCTACGAGAAGCCTGCATTATTCCAGCTGTAGACAAAAGTTCTAAACTATTCTAAAGGAAGAGAGGAAGACAGAATGTACCATGTTTATCCTGATGGAATAACACTGATCATTATAACATGGGTGTTTTTGGAGACGTCCATCGACAGTATTGTAGACCTTAACTATCCCATCACCCTGTTAAAGCTAAATTCCGCGTATGGACAGGTATTTTGAAAGGTAGAAGAATTCTGTTATGGAATCCACCACAACCAAGAAGAGTACGATCTAATACGTAAGGGAACATTAAAAGTACTTCAATAAAGTCGACCAACTTCAGTGGTGCAGTGGTTAACGCGTTGGATTTTGGACATACGTAAGGGAACATTAAAAGTACTTCAATAAAGTCGACCAACTTCAGTGGTGCAGTGGTTAACGCGTTGGATTTTGGATCTGGAGGTTGGTGGTACGAGTCCAAGCCAAGTCATGAAATTTATCTAGGTCTAATAATTGAGGAACGATATTTGTGACAAGCATTTAAGTATGTTTAACAATTTAACACTGTTGAAAATTTCTCCTTCCTTTACTTGAATAACTTCCTCGTAGAAAGTTTCATGGTAAGTTCAAGGCCTGGGCCAGGATAAAACTCGTCTGATTAGATTTATTTTAGTCCGTGCAAGTTGCTCAAGCACCTCGTGTGCGTGCAACCCGTCCCCGAGACTTGCCTCCATTGAATAATTGCACTTTATTGAACTTGCTGCACATTGTACTTGTCAAGGCATCTCATTTGATTGCTGCACGCGATCCAAATGCACCGTGGTACTTCGGCCATAATATGGACAATATTGTGGTACTCTCCAGTCATGGCTGTACCCAGTGTTCTATTCCCCTAACTACATACATATTAACTACACCGGCCATAATATGGACAATATTGTGGTACTCTCCAGTCATGGCTGTACCCAGTGTTCTATTCCCTTAACTACATACATATTAACTACACATACAGAGAAGAATGATGGAAATACATTCCTTCTTCGCGGATCTTGAATATGTTCGACAGTTATTGAAATCTTTTTACGTATTTTATGAGCAGATTACGGATCCTTTGTACGGGGAAAGGGGGGAAGAGGAGGTTGTATCCATAAATAGGAATACTTATGGGATATGGCAGGCATGTCAAACTCAAAATGTATAGAGGGCCATTTTTGATATTTGTTGAACATTGGCGGGCCGCAGGTATTTGGGATATGGGTATCATTTTCCTATGAAAAAGACGATTTTATAACGAACCAAAATCAATCTAGGTGCTGAAAATTGGAGCATATAATTTTGTGAACAAAAGTAAAACATGATAACCAAAGAGCGAAAACTTACTTCGAGTAACTTGGGATATTTCTTTAATGAGAAGTTACCCCCAAGATTGGATTAAAAATTGCCTGTTTTGATCAAATCAGTGTGTGGGAGTGTGGGTGACCCTATTGCCCATCGCAATCTCAAGCGCTAAACCATAAGTACCGCGCTAAAGATGTTCACTCAAGTAAATTCTCGGGAGAAATTTGCAGATAACAAAATACCCCCAAGATTGGATTAAAAATTGCCTGTTTTGATCAAATCAGTGTGTGGGAGTGTGGGTGACCCTATTGGCCATCGCAATCTCAAGCGCTAAACCATAAGTACCGCGCTAAAGATGTTCACTCAAGTAAATTCTCGGGAGAAATTTGCAGATAACAAAAGCTTTACAATGGGGGAGACTGCAAGGAGGGTACTGTTAGCTTGAGATTACGAGCAAAGAACCCGAGCTCGACTGATTTTTCAGGAAATTTAGTATCACTATTAATATTTCACTTGGATCGATCTTTCTACACATAGCACATTGCTTTATCCATATTATCAAATTAATTAACAAACCCTTTACTAGGATATTTTTCAAACAGATGAAAATATTTTCGCCCAATGGAATCATCTTCGTTTGTTTGTGCGAAAATCTCAAGTTTCCGATGGTCTCCAAATATACTCAATTAGAAAGTACACTATTCCGACGTTGCAAGGGTGGTATACTCCAACATCCAACAAGTTAAGTCCTAGGAATTTCTAACTCCACGTTTTCCGAACTTGACTTCCTAGTCCCATGCTCAGGGGAAGCACCGCCAAAGAAGAATAGCGAGTGCTAATAAATTGTTTAATTGAAATCTTATGTCGTTCTCTTCTCTCTCTCCCTCTCTCGCTCTCTCTCATCGGTTTTTATCTCATAGTTTATGTTCTGGAGTTTGCGATGTGTATTTTTTTCTTTCTTTTTTGCAGCAAATATAGTTAGAGCAAAAAAGCATAACAAGGGCTTGGGAGAGAGACTTTGGTTGAACCCAAAATTCCAGAAAAATACAGCATATGGATTTAATTTAGGAGAGCTTGAAAAGGGATTTCTAAATACTTTAAGAACGACTATGCAAGTATGCATAGAAGCCACAGAGTGGACAGGAAAAGCAGAGATATAGAATGTTTCAAAAATTCAATGAATCAAATATTGAGGTCGCATTTGCTGATATGCGAATAGAATAGAACATTGACGTATACATTTTTTTATCTCTGTGAGCCCAAAAAGTCCCTTTGGCACAGAAGTCCAAACAAATTTCATACCAGAAGTGCTTGAACTGGGTTCATTGAATTGGCAAGGTAACTCAATGGATTGGTACACTGGGGCGACTCAGGCAACTTCAAGTTTGGTACCCGCTGAGAAGCATCACAGAGTTTGAGGTAGATAAGGTGATTTCTTGGCGAAGGTGCCCTCTATTCTTGAGTCCAGAGTCACGACTCCAGTTCTCCACTATCTTGAGAACAATAAATAAACATCGTCGTGTGGTCGTGGTGTTTTGATTTGTAATAGAAAAAGCTTGGGAGAGAGACTTTGGTTGAACCCAAAATTCCAGAAATATGAGAAAAATACAGCATATGGATTTCATTTAGGAGAGCTTGAAAAGGGATTTCTAAATACTTTTAGAACGACTATGCAAGTAGGGATTTCTAAAATTTCATACCAGAAGTGCTTGAACTGGGTTCATTGAATTGGCAAGGTAAGTCAATGGATAGGTACACTGGGGCGACTCAGGCAAATTCAAGTTTGGTACCCGCTGGGAAGCATCACAGAGTTTGAGGTAGATAAGGTGATTTCTTGGCGAAGGTGCCCTCTATTCTTGAGTTCAGAGTCACGACTCCAGTTCTCCACTATCTTGAGAACAATAAATAAACATCGTCGTGTGGTCGTGGTGTTTTGATTTGTAATAGAAAATCCTCACAGAAGGAAAAATGCCGGCAACCCCAGGATGAGCGATGAGTATCGCGAGGTTTTATTATGTGTCATGTTCTCCATGTCAATTAGTTCACAATCTTGTTTCACAACCGAGAAGGACCTCTAACAAGACCATGAGAATATTATTACAAAACGTTGTCTGTAAAATGAGAGAAAAGGACGTTTCAAATTTTAAAAAAGTTCTCCTGCAATACACAGGAGACCCTTGTCTTCAGAGATAGTCACGTCATGGTTGGACTTCTAACGAGATTATGAGAACATTATTAAAAAAAAAAAGTTCTCCTGCAATACACAGGAGACCCTTGTCTTCAGAGGTAGTCACGTCATGGTTGGACTTCTAACGAGATTATGAGAACATTATTATAACACTTTGTCTGTAAAATGAGAGAAAAGGATGTTCTACATCAAATTATTAAAAAGCAAGAAACTAGCCAAACAAGAAGTGTTGTGACTTACCAGAATCCATGGCTTGCAGAGTAAGCAGATATTCCGCCTGCTTCTCCCGGTCCAAACTCTTGAGCAGATAAATATCTCCAGTGGTGGAATTGACGCGAAACAAATCCCCAGTGCCGCCCTGAGTCTGACTATTTCCGCTGGACGCACCACTGTCCTTGAGAAAGTAGCGTACCAGACCGTTGAAGGGTAGAGAGTCAGCGTCGTGTGCTTGTACGGTCATGATACGGAAGGAAGGCCCGGGGAGGGTGTTTTCATTGACGAGGGCCAAGTAGGGGGAATGCAGGAACACGGGGTAGTTGTCGTTGATGTCCGAGACGAGAATGGAAACCTAGTTCAAACAGAGGAGACAAAAATTTAGTCTCTTGCTGTAAACATTATGTTATTGTATCATGTTGTTAAACCCATAAAATACACGAGACCTTGTTTAGACTGCTGGGGTAAAGGGGCTTTATGGTCTCATTCGAGCAGGATAAACAAGGTATATTCTATTCTATGTTAAGGTCTAAAATAGATAGTAGGTAGGACGTCGTCGCGTTGAATCCAATCCTTGACGTTTGTGCAAATCTCGTGCTTCGCATGGTTTTCTGGACGGGTGGCAAAACACGTCAAAACTAGACAAACAAGAGCTGCTGGCTTTCTCCAGCTCCACTTGACTTGGGTGAGGTTCATGTGGGAAGGTAGATTTGTATAAGCTTAACCCATCCTTTGGGGTATTTCCCCCTACACCTAAGCCCCAGAGTGGGCTTATTGTGTACGGAGTTAAGCTATGTGGGAAGGTAACATGCAATACATACCGTAGCCGTGTCGAAGCGAATCCTTTCCTCGGTATCTCCACCACAGTCTTCCGCTTGAATCGTGAGAGAATACTGGGCCTTGCGTTCATAGTTGAGATTCTTGGCAATCCGCAGCAGACCATTGTCCTCAGAGATGGTCAGATCGTGGTTGTCATCGCCTGAAATGATTGTGTATCTGACACGACCATTGATACCGTCATCGAGATCTGTAGCTGACACCTGGAAATGAAACAAGTGAAGAAGACAAGGGGGTTGAGTGGAAATGTTGAGATAAGACCAAGGTTGATTCTATTTCCTTAGCTTAGGTAATCCTTATACGTATACATGGATCACGGAGGTCAAGGATCATGGTATCTGGAGGAGTGTTATGGAGGCCCAACCCAAGCTGTAGCTTCTATTGGCAAGTAAGTAAGGTAATCTATGTAAGCAAGTGGACACTGATTTTATTATCCTCATATCTGTTAGAAGTTATAAGGGTGTCGGGGAGGGTTTGAAGTCGATTTTACTGAAAAAAAGAAGGTCAAAGGATCCAAGACTCTCAAGAGGTTTGCATTGGACGCAATTCAGATAATCATACACAAGTTGCAAGGTTTGTTGTACGGGATTATGTAAGAAGAACCCAGTGTACCCGGCACTTTTTGATTAGCAGTCAACTCTGTTCACCTCATAGCGCATACCCTTGGGTTGGAATCACGTAGGAGATAGAGAAAGATGAGAGGGGAGAAACTACTATGAACTCTGGAGGTTAACATTATTACAATTTGTTTAGTCGGGCTGCCAGAGAAAGAAAAACAAGTTCTCTCAGTCTGTCAGAAATCTGTCACATTATTAATAAATGCAAATATTAAAATGAAGAACTTTAATAAAACATCACAATGTCGGCTCATGAAGAAACAAACTCTAAAGCAGCTTAACCATGTCGATCGACATGGTTAAGCTTGGTTGGTCCATATCGTCCGAAAAACGTCCACGCTATAAATTGTTCTTTTCACCGAAATCCTTTGATTTTACTTATGTACAATTGTAAATATTGATTCCAGTCGATTTCGAAAAGTCCATCGACAGTATTGTAGACCTTAACTATCCCATCACCCTGTTAAAGCTAAATTCCGCGTATGGACAGGTATTTTGAAAGGTAGAAGAATTCTGTTATGGAATCCACCACAACCAAGAAGAGTACGATCTACATTGAATTACTCAAGGGTAGGAATTAATTACGCGACTTTGCGAACTTTGCTGTTAAGACCCAGGCCTTGGAGTATGTACTAATAGGACAAGTTATATCTACCTACAAATACTGTAACTAGTTCTTACAAAAAAATCTAATTGATTGCAAAACGGTTTTAGACGCACGAGCCGTGTCTATCAAATGGTAAATACCTACATGCATATTAGAGATTTTCATTTTAATTCTTGCTTCACTTTTGACAGAAATGAAATTAAGTTCGGCATAATCAGACAACATATTGAATATAAAATAGAAGAAAACAATCCGGGACTAAGCTTTAAAGTAACACATGTGGTTAGTCCTCAATATCAATGCCAAGTTTAATTTTAGGCACCCATAATAGCCATTAGTTCAAAATACCAATGCTCGTGTTAGTATGTTAGACATGCTGCGATGGAAGTTGAAATGACCTGAGTAAAATCTGTCGCTCCAAAGAGCTCCCTCAGGATTGTAGCTTAATCTATCTTAATCTTTTCCACTAAAAGAAAGGATACATTGGCAATAAACTTGGCTGCTAAAATTTTCTTCAAAGAAAAAGGGAAAGCAAGATTGGCAAAAGATAAAAAAGTCGCCCTAAAACAGTTGTTTTCTGTTACAAAAGAATTGCTCATATTATCATTTCCTCAAGACAATTGAAAAGTATGAAAAGTTCTTACCTGTAAAACGGTGGCTCCCACACTTATATTTTCAGGTACGGAAGCTGAGTAAGATTTCGAGTCGAAAATCGGATTGTTGTCATTCTCATCCAAGAGACGAATGAAGAATTTAGTCCGGGATGATTTCGACGGTTCTCCACGGTCTTTGGCCTTGATTTCCAGCGTGTAGTTGGATTTGATTTCACGATCCAGTTTCTGTGCGACCCGGAGTAATCCATCCACAGGGCCAAGAGAGAAAGGTGTTGCCTCGGAGTTGATAATGGAATATTCAACGTAGGAGTTTTGGCCTTCATCCCTGTCGATAGCTTTGAGGGCAGCTACAACAGTGTTGAGGGGGGAATTTTCAGGGATGGTGGTTTCATTGGCGGTGATGAATTCGGGAGCATTATCATTTACATCTCGAATAACGATGGATACCTGTAAAATAGAAGTAATCCATCTATGTATAAATAAAATTTCACTTTTGTCGGTACATTACTTTAGAATCGTGAAAATTTTACCCTCACTCGGAAAAGAAGTAAGGGTAACATCTCCCTTACTCGTTTTCGGTCAGGAACCAAAAATATGTCGGAAAATTTCCTTACCTGCGTGGTAGATGACAGACGCTTCTGGGGAGGTTTGGCCATATCGGTTGCCATGACAACCAAGTTGTAAGAAGACTTGGTCTCCCGGTCCAAGTGCTTGAGGTTACTCAGAGTGCCATTGCTGGGGTTGATGGTGAAAATCTCCTCGTCATCCCCAGACACGATTGAGTATTCCAGACGACCATTGTCACCTGCAACAGAAAGGGAAGAGAAGGGGAATACAACTCAGTGAACTCAGTATGTATAAAAGAAATACGAACAAGGTATAAGAGATACACTCACAGAGCTAGAAGGATTTCAAAACTGTTTTTTTTTTTTTTTTTTTTCCGGGGAAGTTCCACAGATAAATAACCCTTGACTTTTCTTTCATTTACGTATGGGCCATTGGGCCTACTTGTCATGTAAAAGAAAATTGAGGAGCAATATTCTGTTGGCGTAATAGTACTTTCAAGTCTTAAGCTGACGGTCTAAACTAGTCTAAACAAATAGAAGTACGTTGAAAACTACGGTAAGTGAACTTTTCAGTCGTTTCCAGGAGGATAAATTTCTTCTTCTTCCTCGCCTTTTCCCGTATTCAGATGGGGTCGACTTTTTTCGCCAGCTTCTCAATCAGCCCTAGGGTGATTGCTATTGGGCTGACATTTGGTTTTGGCTACAAAAATTTTACGATATTTACGATAAGAGGAGGATAAATTAATAAGGCATATTCTATCTTATGGATAATCCAGCATCCTCCTGTGCCCTATGTCAATGTTATAAATATGTACTCGTACCGGACAGGCTAGGCTACACACCAGGTTGTTGTACGGTCTGATACAAATGAGACTGGGAGGACTTGTTACCTAGATGACATTCACAATAGCTACACGGGAGATTGACAATCGTACAGAGCGTGGGTTCCGGGTTCGAATACCAGCGCATAATAAATGTAACAAGTAAGCCCATACAGGGTTGAAAATGTTGCTGCAAAGCACTTGTTGAAAAACATACAGGTACCCTACAGGGATCAAAAATTTGAGTGACTGATCTAACAGCATTGTTTGGTTAGAAACTTCTGTCAGGTTCATTGACACAACGAGTGGTAGGCACACGAACGTCAAGTAGTAGTTTCAGAGTGAATTCCACGAAAATTTCAGGACCAATCAGAACAGCCGAAACCTTATACGTCCGTTATCGATCAGTACGTACCGGTCAGCCTCAGACGAATTACACAATAGGGTACCCTC
>NW_007379995.1:0-6424 GCF_000475195.1 Diaphorina citri
CCAATTATTGTATATTTCACCTTAAACATTATAACAAACAAAATAAACTCATTGTTTGATAGCTTTGTTTTTATTTTAATAAAAAGTTACAGTTATACATGTACAGAAAATTGGACACTGAAAACTAATGTGTATGTTACAGATCATGTTGATTTTTCAGACTGAGTTGCCTGTAATAAAGCAACCATGACTAACAATCTACACAGCCTATAACATAGATAATTATGTATTTATCTATTGATGTATCATATTTTTCCTGTCCAAATAGTCCAAAACTTACCGTAATCTGAGAAAGCTATGTACAAACTAGGGTGCCGGAAACTTAAAAAAACTTATAATCTAGGTAGGTACATAAATAGGTACATGGTACAAAATAACTTTACAGGAATTCATAAGAAGAGAACTTAAAATCTAATCAGTCTTTAAAAAAAAAAAAAAAAAAAAATACTGGCCTATTAAGTGCTTCACAGCAGACAGGTACCGGGAAGCTCGACACTTAGCATTCCAACAACCTAAGTCAGGGGAAATAACCCAATAGGTAGGTAATAGAGTTCTTCCACCTTAACTGTTGTGCCTTCTGGCATCAGTAGGTATAAAAGTACCTTTTGGAGCCCAAGGCAAATCATTTGATCTGATAGGTAGGTATCTTACACAATCATTAGTAATGTCATTATTTCCAAGTAATGATGATGTGGTTGGGTGGAAGAGCTCCTTCAGGAGAATCCTGCCACATAAAAGAAATCGTAAAAAAAAAAATGATGAAAAATCAGAAAATCCGGAATTCCATCATTAGTAATGACATTCCATCATTAGTAATGTCATTACTAATGATCATGCAAGGTACCTATGAGACCGTTATCCCTTACACGGAAAACACAGGTACTATCCTGTTTTCTCCCAGCCGTAGTGAGGTGGTTCTTGTATGGAGAGAGAAGGAGAGGGTTCGTTTCCTGGTCAGACTCTTCTTGTGGCATAGCGTCTTCTTGAAGGATTCCCGGAAATGTTTGGACATGAATCCGTACACGATGGGGTTGACACAACTGAAACCAAACACAGGAAGAAATTGAAAATCTGAAGATCTATTACAGGGATCACCCCAACCTGTCGATTGCGAGCTGCCGGTAGCTCGCGAGAGTTTTTCTGGTAGCTCGCAGCTAGCACAAGTTGAGAGCAACTCTTAGGGGAACCAAATAATTAAATCGGCACGTCGTAAATTTTTGATTCCCAGACTAAAGTCAGTTCGCCAAGGGTCTCCTACTCCTATAGTTCATCCAGATAAATGTGACAGCAATGAGTCATCAACCCAAAATGAAGGAACCAATCAGATTGAAGGAAATCCTTACATTGTTGCAATAGATCAGTTGCGCTCACTTGTGTGATGTTTCAAAGTCATAGAGCAGGAAAAATGGGGACCAACGGAATTTTTCTTTTTCTTCTACGACTTCTACATACCGAGACGTTTGTTTATCCTGTGGAGTTAGGACTGAAAAGTCTCTTTACCCCTAAAGGCCCGTCCCACTTGTTGTTCGGAAAAAAAATCGTGCCGTGAGAACACTCTCATTTAAATTATATTGTCTAAAAGGATATTTTGTGTCGCTCGGAACATCGAGAAATTACAAAAAAAATATTGTACTTTGATGCTAACCGAGAATAGATCAGTTGCGCTTACTTGGGTGGTGTTTCAAAGTCATAGAGCAGGAAAAATGAGGACCAACGGAATTTTTCTTTTTCTTCTACGACTTCTAGATCCCGAGATAAATCGATTTAAAAAATACCGGCAAATCGTAAACTTTGACGTCACGGCATACGCTCCCGTAGGCGATGAAGTCACATCAAATGTCCCGAGCAAAGATCCCTCGCAGGCAACGCATTAATGTGTTTGTGCGCATACGTTTCTGCGCAGTTCTTGCTGTCCCTCCGCTAGCGCGCTTGCATAGTGGCGCTACCTAACGGACGAAAAAAACAACTGCATAAAATCTGACGTCACACATATTTGAACTCTTTCATTAGAACGGAAAATAAAAATTGAATTTTCGACCTTTTATTAACTTTTTCATTAGAACGGAAAATAAAAATTGAACTTTCGACCTTTTACAGTTATTTTTTCGGAGTATTGACCTCAGCTTTGAATTTTTCCCAATTTTTACATAGGAATCGACCATTTATTTATAATTTTTACCAATTTGCAACTGCTCCATAGCTGCACATTTCCGACGTTTGATTCGATCGCTTGACGTCGCGCCGTCAGAAATAAGATTCAATATAACCGATCACATTATATTTCTAGCAAAACCTGCACGTGAGTTATGATCAACTTGTTATCAAGTTCATGGCTGATATCAAAGATCATTATCTTAGCACGTTGAAATCAGTGGCTTCCAGGTATGTATTCAATTGGAGACTTGTATTCAAGGGGGAAACTTATTCAAATGGTCTTCAAGTCGCCATGTTCTTTCTCTGATAGGGGAAGCACCAAAAAGAATGAAAGCATTCTGATAGCTGATTTGAGCTTGAAATAGGTCACTTTCACGATTCAGCTCGAAATCCGGCGGGTTCAAATTGAGATTTGCCAGCCTAGTTAGCTTAGTTGGTAGTGCGTCTGCCTTGTAAGCGCTAGGCCGCGGGTTCGATTCCCGCCCGGGGCGGATTTTATTCTGACGGGATAATGTTCGTTCTCGGATCGGCTGGCTTTCTCCTATCCTGTCTTCCTTCTTTCTTCGATTTTGGGACGATAAGACCATAGCAGTTACAGTTCCCTCTGTCAAACCTCTAAAAAAAATAAAAAATAAGATTTTAAATTGTGAAGCCAGGGCTATTTTCCATAGTTGGGGCCGACCTCCTAAAATCTCGATTTTCGGTAAGGATCAAGCTGAATCATGGAAGTATATTCTTGAATAAACCCCTCAATCATAGTACCTACACTATTCTCCTACACTAAATGTGCACATTAATGAACTCGTGTAGGTTTTTGCATTTTTGTAAAATCAGCTCTTCCTTTTCAGTGGAAATCAAAACCTTCAGAGCTGTCTTACTCAAAACTTGATTTTCTTGGGCCTTCTTACTATGACCCTCTCAAGTGTATATCCAGCAATGATTTGTGTAGTCAAATCATATCCAACTTACCTTCTGTCTAATGTCATGTTGCGAGGACTAATTGAGACTTAATGCCGGCGTACTAAGTTACTACTGACTGCTAGTTATAAAGGGTGTATGAAAATTAGCGTACCACACTTGAAGCGGTTATTCATTAGGTTATCAAGAGATTTTTTGCTCCGCTGTGTCCACGCAGTCAACGGCCGTTGATCGTTGTTAAAAGAAAAGAATAGAATAGAATATACCTACCCTGTTTATACTGCCAGAATGAGACTGAAAAGTCCCTTTACTCCCGCAGTGTAAACAAGGTCTCATGTATTTGGTACAAAATAGGAAATAGGTGTATTTTTTTATAAATTAAAACCTTGCTTAAATTAAAAAAAAGGATAGATTAAAAGGATAGAAAAGACAACTTTTGTCCGGTCGGCCGTAGACTATGTGTGAGAACATAGCTTTTTAACGCTCACATCAGTGATGCAGTGGTTAGCGCGATGGGCTTTGAATCTGGAGGTTGGTGTTTCGAGTACAAGTCATAAGTAAAATTTAGCAAGGTGTGTAGGTGTACCATCATACCTACCTACTATGACCAAATGCTTTCAGTTTGAGCTACAGGGTGGAATCTGTTCCATAACATTGAGAGCATTTGAGGAACTTGGATCTTCATAGGCCAAAGCTCTTTAAGTATGGTGCCTCAAGTTCTGGCCACCCTGTATTTTATGCTCAACACACTAAGACTAAGTAGATATAATGTGCTTAGCTCGAGAGGTAAGTACCTACATAAGTAACCAGGTACTTGGTAATTTTGTCTACCTAGACCGGCATAGGTACTACCTACCGGCAGTTAAGAGGTACCTATATTCGCGTTGAGTATAATATAAAAGTGGCAGACGCAAGCATGAAAATCCTGACAATGTTGTCCTCTAATTTTGACTGTAGTTCTGTGGAGCACCACCTCTCTATTTTTCCGTAAGAAGGTATCTGATAAACGAGCAACATTATTATCTATAGAATGTACCTACACAAGAAGTGCACTCTGATGCTACACCTAGTAGGGGCAAATAGCCGTAAAATTAGGGTTAAAATTATACAAATTTAAAAATCTGTAGGATATTATAGACCGGGAGCTGTGGTACATTTTTTCTACCTCATAAGGTACAAAATTTTCTTGCTTCCACCTCATAAGGTACAAAATTTTCTTGCTTCTACCTCATAAGGTACAAAATTTTCTTTTTGGAATCAGGAGACCTTTCCGCGTCTGTTGACATCAATTCCAGCCATGTACCTTATGAGGTAAATTTGTGCCCCGTTTTGCTATGGTTCCTTCTGCGGCACCTGTTGTTGATCTATCCACATCACTGAGGGTTGTTTTACTTTCGGCGACAAGCTATACCCGCCTACGCACATTAACTTCATCCAGCTTGAGTGGGACCAGACAAAGCCAGCATTGGGTTGCCCAGATGATAGGGGGCACGGTTGGTCCAGTGGTAACGCGCTTGCTTGCCATGCAGAAGGTCCCGGGTTCGAATCCCACCATTGACAAAAATTTGTACTCGTTTTTCGATTGCAAATATTTCAACGGGTTACTTTCTGGTGTTCTCGTGTTGACCCAGCACCTAAATGGGAAGTATTGTGTCTCTTCTCGCCCATCTGATGAGAGGCATACTACGGGATGGGCATGCTACGACACAGGCCACAAGCGTCCAATGTAGCAGTTGTTTCATCGCTACGAAAAAAAAACGGGTAGGTCTTGTACTCTTGTTTTCGTTTTTTTTCTTTTTTTTTATTATTTTTATTTTTATTATTTTTTAGGGATGAGCCTATAGGTATTAATTTTTCAACAAAGTTAACAACTTTGGGGTCGGGTTGAAAACTCTCAATTTTCATTTTATATTACCAATATTGTTGTATAGGGAACAAGGTAATTAGGAAAGCATTGCAAATTGTAAATTTGATTTTTTTTTTTTTTTTTTTTGGTGGCAACTGGGAATACTTACTGGACAATTGTGTAGGTCTGTAGGTAATGCCTACCACCGCGTCGGCACATTGTCAAGACATTTGTCAATAGATTGACAATACTTAGAAAATATTGATAGGTGCGGGCAATATTAAACGTGTCCACTTGTCTGGTGAAAAGTGGACTCTTAAGAGTGTCAAGAATGTCACCAGGCGTCCAGGCAATAAACTTCAAAACTATTGCCCGGCAATGTCATATAATATGTTGCTCGTTTATCAATTTATCATACACTGTGGTTACTATAGGGTAGATACAATACTAGGCACACTGTGGTTACTGTACCTACACTGTGAATTAATAGGTACTCATTTCGTATACTGTAGATAGGACCTCCCTACTAGGTATACAATAAGAATCAATATAGGTACTCATTCCGCACTCGTAAATATGAATCAAGTGATTTATACAAGCGTGGATAATGATACAAACGTGTCTACTGTGTTGTACACATAAGGAAAACACGAATTAAAACAAACTACATACTTTAGCTACGCACTTTTATCACGGAAGCATCTAGGTCTTCTTTTTTCTTCGCCTTTTCCCGTGTACAGACGGGGTCGGCGTTTTTGGTCAATTTTACGGGTGGATGCCCTGCGCACTCAACCTTTGCTATTTCTATAGCAAGGGAAATTCAGGCTGATGGTATAATAACTGTTTAAAGTCCCCCACCCAGACTAAGCTGGTCTACTCCCTGTACATACCCCAGCTGGGCTAGGCTGGTCTACTCCCTGTTTAACATCCCCCAGCCAGACAGGCAGGGTTTACTAAACGACCGATGTCTGATCTAAGCTTACCTATTCAAATATGCCATCAGATGGAAGGCAATACCCATGTATTTGTAATGAACAAACTCCCCAGTACGCTCATAAGGGATGAAACTCCAAGCAGTCAGCAGATTATCTATCAGCATGGGAGCCCAGCATATGACGAACACCACCACTATCACTATTAGCATCTTGATGATCTGAAAATGAATAAATGGAAGTTGACCCGTTTGGGTAAATATTTTGAACGCCATGGATCATTGAAGTTGAGCAATGTTGAACATTAATCTAGACCATTGGTTCCCAACCTGGGGGTATTTACCCCCCGAGGGGTAAAATGCACTTTTCGAGGGGTAAAAAGAACTAAGCGCTAAGTGAAAAAAAAAAAATAAATAAATAAAAATAATAATAATACAAAAGATGTAGAAAAAAAAGATGGGATGAAGGAAATTTATGTGACGATGTGAACGGACCCTTAAAACCTTGATACAAACCCTCTGAGATGTGCACTATGGCATGGAGACAAAACGGGGGGGGCGCGAGCTTTTCCTAT
>NW_007379995.1:7478-33341 GCF_000475195.1 Diaphorina citri
ATTCCCCCCAACAAACCCCGGGCCCAAAATTTGGGGCCCCCCCCCCCCCCCTACAAAGTCCTGGATACGGCCCTGATCAAATCTCTTGGAAGAAAAGAAGTTTCTGACGTGTGTAAGTTTTACCCTGTGTATTTCGAGCGCTATGGTGGAGTAGGTGACAGTCATGATGGTGGTGGGGACGACAAGTATAACTAGAAGCATATACACCTCGTAGATTCGCCACAGGAGGAGATTGTCCAGGTTACGGACACACCAGAACGCCTGAATCTTGACACCCACGGGGAGAAGGATCTGGGAAAAAAAAAGAGAAAATTTAGAAAGAAAAAAACTAAAAACAAACAAACAAATGCTACTGAAACCGAATTGTTTGAATTCTTCAAGGTCTGGAACATCGGAAGTGTAGTAGCCCGACTTTTCGTAGCGTAATCGCCTGTGCTTTCAATGCTGTGTCGGCCAGCCTAGTTAGCTTAGTTGGTAGTGCGTCTGCCTTGTAAGCGCTAGGCCGCGGGTTCGATTCCCGCCCGGGGCGGATTTTATCCTGATGGGATGATGTTCGTTCTCGGAACGGCTGGCTTTCTCCTATCCTGTCTTCCTTCTCTCTTGGATTTCAGGACGATAAGACCTTGGCAGTTACAGTTCCTTCTATCAAACCTCAAAAAAAAAAAAAAAAAAAAAAAACCTATAATTTTTTTTTAATAAAATTAATTTTGTTTTGGGGGAAAAAACCCCAAAAGGTTTACGCACGCTTCCAATATGAGACGGGGCCTAATGCGAGTAGACTAAATAATGTAAAGCCTGAAAATTTCGGAGGTCCTTAATATAGGGGCTCCAGGTACTTTAACTTTAAATTGATTTTCTTAAATAAAATATTGTAACTCTTTATATTTGGTGCGCCCGGAAAAGGACATTGTCTTGGGATGTACCTCAGTCGTCTATATTAGGAGTACAAAAATTTTACCTGGACTAGAAGAATAGGGGCGGCCAAAATGGCGGAAATGAGCCAAATGGCGGCAATGGTTTTCTTTGTCTGACTCATCGTACAGATGTACTTTGCTTTCATTGGATACATGATGGCGTAATACCTGCGGACATTGTCGAGGAAAAGGCTGATGAAAATTCCGAGATATTTTTGATGAAATGAAGGGCCCAACTCTGCCTAGGCTCTTTGTGGATAAAACAAATTTTTTAATGCGGAATGCTGTTGAAAATCAGTTGCAAAAATAGTTATGTTGACATTTCTTATCTATCTACACGGGGTTTTGTAAAATTCCTAACAATACTTTTAAGTTAAAAATTAAAAAGACAATTAATTTTATTTCTTAAATATTAATTTATTTTATTTCTTAAATATTATTAATACCTAAGACAATTAATTTTATTTCTTAAATATTCTTTTTTTAATAATTATTCTCATTGAGAATTTCTCAATACTTAATTACCTATTTTTCACTTTTATTTTACTTAATACTTTTAAGTTTTAAATTGAAATCGGAACTTGATTTCCGTCTATAGGCAAGCCACTCTGGCTCAGACCATTTGTCAGACAGTTGGTGTGGCGAAAAAAGCTTCAGACCTAGGACTAGGTCTCTCAGACAGTCCGACAGACCACGGGTCTGTTAGTCTGCGCGTGAAAGGCGGGCATTAGGCCCTGGTTCAATAAAAGTTTTTTATTTATTTTTTTCTATCAGACAACTCGACTTTTCAGTAATAGAAAACTCACCTTTCTATACTCATAACTGTCAGGGTCAGTACTGAACAGATGGCGGTGAAGTTTTGCATGTAATGAACAGTTTTGCACAGGAATACTCCCATACTCCAAGTATACGAAAACAGTTTGGCAATCTGCAACAGAAAGAGGAGATATTTTAGGTTTGACGTCACTGTACAGGTGCTGCCGCTGTACCAAGAGTAATTTTGAGGAAACTAAGTTCTCGACCGGTCAAACTGATGTGATTTGATGATTTCTATCTTTGTTTGTACCCAGAACCAAAAAAAATCACCCGATTTGATGAATCTTGAGCTTTAGTTACTGATGGCCAGGACCTCGATATGAGTTTAAACTCCAGTGGCAACGGACTATAGAGGGATCTTCGCAATACGACGAATAGTGACAGTCGGTAATGCACCATTGGTACCCCAGTCGGTAGCCAGTTTTCTCATATTGACTGATAAGATTGATTAGAAAACACAATCGGACAGGTTTTCATTGTTCCTCACATTGTTTCTAATCAATTACTTACGTTATTTCTAATCAATTACACTATTAGCAACACCATTAGAAAACGTCTCCCATTAGATTTGCGACGCAAAACAAATTTCCAACCAGACTTTTCTCATATTGACTGATAAGGTTGATTCGAAAACACAATCGGACAGGTTTTCATTGTTCCTCACATTGTTCCTAATCAATTACTTACATTATTTCTAATCAATTACTTACATTATTTCTAATCAATTACACTATTAGCAACACCATTAGAAAACGTCTCCCATTAGATTTGCGACGCAAAACAAATTTCCAACCAGACTGTGAGGTTAACCTTGCTCAACGTTGCTTAACTTATCCATTGGGAACTGACACATTCAAAGTGCTATCTAGCTAATCTGTTTCAACACTCGTGTTTTTCATTACAAAGAAAGCCATTATGCAGGCTGCAGTAAGTTTCACAATCAAGCTTGTTGTTTAGAGAATTGTGTTTTGTTGAATCTGACAGATATATTCAATGTTCTAACTAGGGAATTGTGTTTTGTGGAATCTCACAGATAGATGATAGATGGATTTGATAAAATTAATGATTTGGGCATGAATTGCCATTTTCCCATCTACTATGCTGTCAATTCCGATATTGTAGATGTGGAGTTTTACTCAAGGAGGGTTGAGTGCCTAAATATTATGATGTTTCTCTGGCCCTCTTTTGACAGGTTCCTCTGGTCTCTTGAAGGAGCTCTGGAGCTCTTCCAGCCAACCACGGGTATCTTTTTTCTTCATTCTTTGTGAGCCTTTTAAGATGTTTTACCTGGGATTTCTTTATTTTTTCTTAGAATTTGGGATGTCCCCGAGCCCCTCATGTGAATATGAAAAGGACTCCATAGTCTAACTCAAGAGACATTGGGAAGATTTTCCATACGCCTGAGTGCTGTTCTAATTGGAAAATCAAGTTCCGAGTAAAATGATTCGAAAGTTTTTGATTTCCTGTGCAAAGTATTGAGAACCAAAGTAAGTACCTTATTGAATAAGGTGTTTTCATTTATCCACACATTGTTTGTTCGCGAGCAATCGATCTCAAACTATTGTTTTGCATGATGGAGGAGATTTTGAAGATGATCGATCTAAGATGATTTGTTCATACAGCAAGTTCCTAATGTGTATTTCTATAGTCCTGCTGAGAATAGATGTGTCATCAGAAAACATAGGGGATTCCAACCCATGAGGGTATCTGTCTAGTATCAAATTGACAATTATTGACTATCAATCTACGAGTTTTATGTAAAGTAGAACCTCGATTATTTCAACTCATTGAAACCGGGGGTAGTTGTAATAATCGAGGTTGAAGTGATCACTTTCTATATGATCTTTTCCTCTGATAAGATAGGACATCCTTTGAAAGATAGAGAAAAAACAATGTATTTTGGAGTTGAAATAATGGAAGTTGAAATAATCGAGGTTCTACTGTGGTTGCAACACTCAGCAGATTTGGACCAAGTTACTGCTCGGCCCGGTTAGCCTAGAAAGCTAGAAAGACATGAAGGGAAATTTTGAAATTCTCAAAGCTGAAAAAACGAAAGGAATTCACCTTCCCATTAGTAAAAATATTGAAAGTACGTCAACCGTGATTCCAAAAGTCGTAAACAACTGTCAACGAACACTACAGATTTTCATTTTCCACGGTTTACAGAAACTGCAAATTTTGTATAGGTTTGATGGCATTGATTTTCGTCTTCATGAGCAAAATATTCAAATTTTCAGAATGAACCTAAATGCTTTTCATGAGATGAGTTCCCCTGGCGAACTTTATCCCAAAGAGAAGCTCCTAGGTCGCGGGTTCGATTCCCGCGCGGGGTGGATTTCATCCTGAACGGATCAGGTTCGTTCTCGAAATGCATGGCTATCGCATATCCTGTCCTCCTTCTCTCTTCCCTTTCGGGACGATAAGACCTTAGCAGTTACAGTTCCCTCTATCAAACCTCTTGAAATTTTCATGAAAAAAGACCAGTAGCTGGACTGCCTCCTGACAATGTGTAATGGAGCTATTAGCTTCTTTACTGCGATGGTTTTGGGCCCTTTTTGGCATTTTCGGGGCCCCAAAAGGGCTCTTCTTGAGAAAAATATTTAAGCACTCACCTTGACCGGTATACACAGGATGATCAACAAGAGATCCGTCACAGCCAGACTCGACAGGAACAGATTCGTAGGCGACTTCATCCTCTTATAAAGCCACGTGGTCAGTACAATGAGAACATTGCCAACAATGCCCAGGACCATTGTGATAGAGTAGATAATGAGAGTGGGCATTAACTCGGTCCAGATGAAGATTTGGCTGGCTTCCTCGTAGTCGTAGTCATAATCATCGCCGATAGAGAGCGCAGTGTCGTTGGGAGTCATGATGGTGGGATGGTCAGAAGGTGTGGAGCATCTGAGAAAGATAGGGGTGACATAAGTAAATCGTTTTGGCCGAAAGAGGCAACCATTTGGGACGAAAACTGGCTTCAACCAAAAGCAGTTGCAGCGTTCCTTCAACTTGAGGGAGATGAGGATTGACTCCTGATTTCGCTACAACAACAACAACACCAACAACACCAACAACAACAACAACAACAACAACAACAACAACAACAACACCAACAACTTTAATTTTTCAAAAAAATACCTACCTATATATCATTATCATTGGAGCCTGTAATTAGCAGGTGCATTTACACTAGGTCAATCGATGTCGAATGACATTTCGACAAGCCGATGTCAAAATTCAACCAAAATGTCATGTACTTAGTTTGTTGTTCCAAGGAGACCAACATTTTGTTGCAGCTCGTCCTAAATGGTTGACTAACGCGTTTACATAAACTACATTTTTGTCCACCAATTTTTTGATCTGGACCGACTTTATAGTGAATTCCAACCAATTTTGTTCGACACCTACCAACTCTCAGTTGACTGATCCGTCTGTACTCTGTACCCTATTTATCAGGTGAATTCATCGTTCGAGATACACAGAGTATGTTGTATCAACGTACTTAAGGAACAAATGCATTAATTTTTGCCCCAGCTTGAGTTATAGCTAGCAGATTGGTCAGGACAACTAAAATAAATTATGATCGAGTTATGAATTACGTGATGAAATGAAGCTACTGTGGAACATACATGATGCTACCGCGAAGATTAATTATAGGAAGAGCTGAGAGAACTTTCAATGCATCCAAACACATTGGGAATACCAAAGAGCTGAATATTGTAAAGAAAAAGGTATAAAAATGATTTAAGATTTTAAATCGTATATCAGCATTACCAGCTATCATTAGTTTAATTCAACACTATCCTGGGTAATGAAGCAACGTTGTACGTGGTTGACATCCCAGGAAAATGTTGCTCCTTTTAGATGTCAATTGAAGGCATTTTTCACTCTCTATAATAGTAAGCGTTTAGACTGCGTTGCGCTGCGTGGCATCTAATACATAGTTCAGGCAGCGAGAATAGGTAGGTACCTAACCTAAGGTTCTTCTCAGCTCTACCCTGGCAGTATAAACAAGGTATATTCTATTCTATTACAACACCTAGGTGCGGTGTAATTTGTCTTTGTTTTTCAGCCCTGTGACGTTATTTGTTCGATTAGGCGCTCGCACACTCATGTGTCTTTTAATTTTTTGATGATAATAATTAATTTCTGAAACGTATTCAAAAATCTCCTGTTCAACCAATCATTCTGACAAGACACAAAATCATCAAGAACAAGGAAAATATTAATAAAATAAATATCAAAAATTGTGAAATTCATTTTCACCAATTTGTATAAAGTTCGATTTTGACAGCTCTGAAATAAGCTTCAACTTGACATCTAATGTGAAGGTCGTTCGATCTAATGGTGAGTCTGTCATATTTTATAGCTTTAACCATTATAACTTATAACTATAAGGTATACCACTATATCGATGTAATAAACCTACCCATGCATATAATTCTGACACGGAATCTAAAATCAAATACCTCCTATGCTACTTGATTCTGATTATGAAGAATTTTCCATCACTCCAAGCGATAATGTGTGGCGTATCACCGAAATGGGTCATTACGAATTATCTCGCTATGTTGAATTAGGTCATCAAGATGCTGTTTTAGTACGTGGAGATTTTTTTTTTTTAAAAGATGAGTGTTTCACCGCCGTTTTTATTTCCTAGCAATGAAACAACTGCTACATTGGACGCATGTGGTCTGTGTCGTAGCATGCCCATCCCGTAGTATGCCTCTCATCAGATGGGCGAGCAATCCATCTCTAACTCTGATATTGAAAATTTTCCTCTAAAGCCCGAACCACACGCTAGGATTTGTCTGCAGACCTATCTTCCAACTTGGTATCACAACTCACAAGCTTTCGACAGATCGTGCATGTGTACAGGATGTCCGCGCAAAATTTCAGAACTGAACAAGTGAAATTCTCGCAAATATCGAGTACATACTGAGAAATTGTAACACCTTTATATTTGAACAAATTTGGACACAAAAATTAGGAAGCCTCCTAAACAGTTTTTCAAGTTTTCGTATGTAGGTATGCGTAGACAATCCTGAATTGTAAATACAAAGAGGTATCCTTTTACGAAAGGAATACTTCAAGGCTAGTGCCGACCTACGTAAAGCTTTCCTATTTCCTTTGTTGTTCATTTTCTTCTGCTTGGATACGAATCGCGTCTGTTCCCAGTGTACTTACGTAGAGTCACAGTTGAGTGCTAGAGTGCTGGGTATCCTGAATTATAAATACAAAGAGGTGTCCTTTTACGAAAGGAATACTTCAAGGCTAGTGCCGACCTACGTAAAGCTTTCCTATTTCCTTAGTTGTTCATTTTCTTCTGCTTGGATACGAATCGCGTCTGTTCCCAGTGTACTTACGTAGAGTCACAGTTGAGTGCTAGAGTGCTGGGTCTGCAGGAGAGAAGCGTAGAGTTCCTCTGCACTAGAGTAACATCTGGTAGAGTGTACCGCTGTAGAGTGCCACTCTCTCGCCCTATTACCAGGAACCTGTCGCTACAGGTGATACAACAGATGGCATCCTGTGTGGGCCGGTCCTTCTGATGATGAATCTGTAATAGAATAAGTTACTTTAATAGAACGGTTGCGCTTACTTGGGTGATGTTTCAAAGTCAAAAAGCAGGAAAAATGAGGACCAACGGAATTTTTCTTTTTCTTCTACGACTTCTAGATCCCGAGATAAATCGATTAAAAAAATGCCGGTAAATCGTGAACTTTGACGTCACGGCATACGCTCGCGTACACGATGACATCACATCAAATGTTCCGAGTAAAGCTCCCTCGCAGGCAACGCATTAATGTGTTTGTGCGCATACGTTTTTGCGCATTTCTTTCTGCTCTTCCGCCAGCGTGCTTGCATACTGGCGCTACCTAGCGAGACAACTGCCTGAAGTCTGACGTCACACATCTTTGAATTCTTTCATTAGAACGGAAAATGAAAATTGAATATTCGACCTTTTACGGTTGTTTTTTCGGAGTTTTGACCTCAGATTTGGATCCTTCACAACCTTTTTCATAGGAATCGACCTTTTATTCATAAATTTTACACAAATGCAACTGCTCCATTGTTGAACTACAGAACTATTTTTTAGCTAAATCCCCTCTAGAGATGAGCTATTCATTTTTGACAAACTTTGTCGTGTTTTTGGCGAGGTCGTGTTTTTTTTTTAGGTCTTTTGGGTCACTAGGAAGATATTCGCAAATGAAATCTCAATGAAAGCTAAAGTTAAAAAAAAGTCTAGTTAAAGTGTCATGTTTAACACCTGCAGGGGTGTCATCTACATAAAAAAACAAGTCTAGTTATAGTGTCACGTTTAACTTACGTCATACGCAGTGTCATGTTTAACACCTGCAGGGGTGTCATCTACATAAAAATAAAAAAACAAGTCTAGTTAAAGTGTCACGTTTAACTTACGTCATACGCAGTGTCATGTTTAACACCTGCAGGGGTGTCATCTACGTGGTAGAATCTTTCCTTCTTCTGAGATACTCCTGGAATAAATAAATGATATGTTCCTTTTAGATAGGTTTAGACTTTGGCTAGAGGAATATTCCTTCCAAATTATGGTTTTCTAAGATCTCGCTTTTTTAATTTCCTTATCCTATAGGAAGAACAGATGTCAAGTGAAATTTTTATAATCATAAATATTTTCTTACCTGATAGGAAGCTAGCTTGTCCCGCCACATAAGGACACAGAACGAAACTATGCCGCGATGCAATGACAGCATACTGTCCATTCATGTGAACATAGGCCGCGTCCAGAGGTACAAGCCGTGTGTCCACATTAGTGGACAGGCCCGTGCACAAAGACAATTTGGCCTGGTCCGAGTCACGTGATAATACAGCACAGAGGTTATTGTGAGAACACAGAGCGATAATGTTGGGAACTGACTTCACATGGCACTGTGGAATGAAGTAACATTATAATAAGTGCACAGAGACAATTTATAATAAGTGCACTGTGGAATGAAGTAACATTATAATAAGAACACAGAGCGATAATGTTGGGAACTGACTTCACATGGCACTGTGGAATGAAGTAACATTTTAATAAGTGCACAGAGACAATTTATAATAAGTGCACTGTGGAATGAAGTAACATTATAATAAGAACACAGAGCGATAATGTTGGGAACGACAAGTGAGAGATGTTTGTGCGCTGCTGGATATTTCTCAGATTGATCGTCTTTGAAGTAGGTATTTGAACAAACACAGTGTGTTCCAAGTTTCAACTCGATGATATTTCCTTTACTTTATCTGTATGTTTGTTTGTTGGTCGGTTTGTTTGTTTGTTTCATCATAACGGTAGAAACATTCTAATCTCACGTCCAGTGAGCTCATAATCATGAGCTCTCAAATGATTTGTTCAATTTTGATGAAATTTGGCACATTTCATCAACTACCTCTGTAGAACATACCTATGTACATGTACTCTTTAATTTTTTTTTTAATGAAACCTTTGAGGATGAAGTAGAAGTCCTTTTCCTGATAGAGCTCTACAGTTCACCTAACGGTTTATTGTAATAGGAATACCACGGCACATTTCATCAACTACCTGTAGAACATACCTATATGTACATGTACTCTTTAAATTTTTTATTGAAACCTCTGAGGATGAAGTAGAAGTCCTTTTCCTGATAGAGCTCTACAGTTCACCTGACGGTTTATTGTAGTAGGAATACCAAGGACAATTTTTTCAGTAGCTAAAACTCCAAGGGTATAATTCATTAGGATCTAAGTCATCTATGCCACCCCAAAATGGGAATCGAAACTAGAAGGACAATTTTTTCAGTAGGTAGCTAAAACTCCAAGGGTATAATTCATTAGGATCTAAGTCATCTATGCCACCCCAAAATGGGAATCGAAACTAGACCCTCGGGCATTCTGGTTGCCTGGTCAAATAGCAAAAAGCCAAAAAGGTCTGGACACTCCAGCCTTTGATAAATTCAATTTTCTCAGCATTGTTGCTCCAGCCATTGTTAAAATTTAATAATTTACAGAAACCCTAAGCTTCCTAACACTCCTGACTCTTATACTGATGAACTTACCTATGATAATTTCATGTAAAATAAGGTGCTGGAGATCTTCGCTGACAATATCTTCAACTCGGCATAATCCGCTGTGGAACCGCTTGAAAACACCGTTCGAAAATCACCACAAAAGTGCTGGAGATCTTCGATGACAATATCTTTAACTCGGCATGATCCGCTGTGGAACCGCTTGAAAACACCGTTCGAAAATCACCACAAAACCACACTGTCAGCACGAAGAACCAATAATCACGTAGAACGCGGAACAAGTTTGAGGGTAAAATTATAGGTTTCACCGCAACTTTACTGAGATTATGTTGTTCGAAAATAAGAATGAACAACAAATAAACTTCACTATGGATTCCCCAAAAGAAGTTCAAAAAGTCGTGTGAAATCTTCAACGAGAAATGTGTCACGTACGGAAAAAGTAAAAACTTTAAAACTTGAATCCCGAAACTCAGACTAGAATTTCAAAAATCTTAAATTTTTGGAGACGCAAATCTTGAATCGGGTTGTCTGCAAATACTTTGAAAAATATTCTAAACAAACTCGAAGAAATAAGAGCTTCAACTTGACATCTAATCTGAAGGTCGTTCGATCTAATGCTGAGTCTGTCATATTTTATAGCTTTAACCATTATAACTTATAACTATAAGGTACTATATCGATGTAATAAACCTACCCATGCATATAATTCTGACACGGAATCTAAAATCAAATACCTCCTATGCTACTTGATTCTGATTGGGCTACTAAGTTTGTCACCAAAATCGATACCGTGGGCCTTCGAAACGCCGAAATGATGTCAACACGCCGCGAAAACAAAATAATTAATAACTCGTGAACACAAAACACTAATGAAACTGCCACCGGAAAAGAGCTACACAAGGTCGGGCTACTAAGTTTGTCACCAAAATCGATACCGTGGGCCTTCGAAACGCCGAAATGATGTCAACACGCCGCGAAAACACAAACTTGTTCAGGCTGCGAGCTTTAAATTCAATGATGTCTCAATAAACTTTAATAGAACTTGTCTCTTAATTATCACACAAGGTCAGGCTACTAAGTTTGTCACCAAAATCGATACCGTGGGCCTTCGAAATGCCGAAATGATGTCAACACGCCGCGAAAACAAAATAATTAATAACTCGTGAACACAAAACACTAATGAAACTGCCACCGGAAAAGAGCAATCCAATCAAGTTGAAATATTTGACCAGGTATTTACACCGCTAAAAACAGCATACCAGCTTCCAAACCGAAGATTAAACTTTCTTCTAAACACTTGGGCAGCCTTCAAACTTGTTCAGGCTGCGAGCTTTAAATTCAATGATGTCTCAATAAACTTTAATAGAACTTGTCTCTTAATTATCACACAAGGTGAATACATGATTCAATGGTCACTGATCGAACGAAAAAAGTTCAATTTTTTTTCGCCCCTGTAAGGCGGTTTAGCTCTAGGTAGGTCGTTGGTGTTGTCTATGTTTTAAACTCGACGATTTTTGGTTCGTCTCTTCTTTTGGTTCGGCGATTGTTCTCGAAAGATTGGTCCGATTTTGATAAAATCGGGCAGCAAAATCGGGCAGCATCGAGCGGCGTGCCAGGAGGTGCGCGAACGTCAAGAGTATTAACACGAAAATTTCGTGACGAATGTCGGTCGAAATAGATAAGTCATAACCACAACACATTTCATGTTAAATACAAAAGAAATCTGCTGATTACCCCTTTTCTGAGTAAATTTTCGTCTATAATTTTTTTCTTCCTTTTTTGAAAGAAAGCTTGTTGTTGTAGCTGCACTGAGGGGATTTGATGGTCTCTAGCCAAGATTACTTGGCCCGAACCCCAGTCAACCATCATGAGGACCATTCCTTTGAAGCATGATAAACCCTTTGTAACCTCCAGCTAGTCAGGCTGGTTAGGGTTTGGCTGCTCTGATCCCTATTTATAGTCCCTCAAGAAGGCTTGTCTTTTTCCTTGATACCCATTAACTTACCACTGGTACGATTCAAGTAATACTTGAGAGCAGCAATCTCCCCCATCTCACTCCCCGGACCTGACCACATGCTGACTTTGTTCATAAAGTTCCCCTCATAGTCGTACAGATGAACTTGGCCTCCCTTGATGGCGAACAGTAGATTCTGAGAGTCACTCGTCCATTGAACGCCTAACATGGAGGTTTTCTTGAACTCTTTGCCCCAGATTCGATTCCCGTCCACAGAACCGACGATCACGGCACCTTGGGAATAAGCGAACGATTTGAGTTTTAAGTTTTAACTGGATGGATTTTTATTTGTTCCGCGATAACTCTCAAATGGTTTGTTAGGTTTTGAAAGAAATTGGGAGAAAAAGAGAGCGAGAGAAATCTGGAAAAAAGAATGCCCTTTCTGGTGATAGAATTTGTAGGACAAATTTTATAGGGAAAGTACAAAAAAAGTGAATATTAAAAAGAGATTAAAAATTTTGTAGGACCTAAAAAAAAAAAAAGAATGTGTGACATAAACTTACGTACATACGACATAGGTACTCGAAAAACTTACGTGAAGTACCTGTGCTGAAAATTCGAAAGTTTTTAAGTTTTAACTGGATGGATTTTTATTTGTTCCGCGATAACTCTCAAATGGTTCGTTAGGTTTTGAAAGAAATTGGGAGAATGAGAGAGCGAGAGAAATCTGGAAAAAAAGAATGCATTTTCTGATGATAGAATTTGTAGGACAAATTTTATAGGGAAAGTACAAAAATACGGTGAATATTAAAAAGAGATTAAAAATTTTCTAGGACCTAAGAGAGCGAGAGAAATCTGGAAAAAAAAATGCATTTTCTGGTGATAGAATTAGTAGGACAAATTTTACAGGGAAAGTACAAAAATACGGTGAATATTAAAAAGAGATTAAAATTTTTCTAGGACCTAATAAAAGAATGTGTGACATAAACTTACGTACGTACGACTCGAAAAACTTACGTGAAGTACCTACTTAACAAATTCGAAAGTGCAAACAACAGCTACTAAAATTTTAAAACATTTTATACATAGGTATCTACCAAGATCAAGAGAAATTACAAAGGTTATTGATATAAGCTATAGGTGTTTGAAATGTTCGTACACAAAAAGTCCACATTAAGGTGTAAGGGCAAACAGCCTCAAAGGATGAGTTAAGCTTATAAGCTACTAGCTGAATTCCGTCGCTTCGCTCCGGAATCCCGCTAGTTCATCCCGAGGCATGGCCAAACTTGTAGATTCACTCTTTACACATATCTAATTCACGCTAAAACTTGAATCTACAAGTTTATGATGAAGTGTTTGTTGATCTCGTAGCATTCTCGGTGACTATCTCAGAGAACGCTCCGACTCCGACCAGCCTGATGATTAGATGCTAATTCTAACTAAAATGTTCTTCTAAATTTTTAGGTTGCTAAAACATGATGGACTATAAAAGATTAACTGATTCAAAAATAAAATTATTAAAAATATGTACAAAATGAAATGAAATGTATTTATCTACAAGAATAAGTTTTTTAGGGTTTTTATCCACCTGAAATACCTAGGTAGTCGGTAGGTACCTATTGGAACTTGGCCTGACGCACTGCCGTGCGCTCAGATTCAAGACATTCACATTTCATCTGTCGCTAGTGCTTATTTATCTACAAGAATAAGTTTTTTAGGGTTTTTATCCATCTGAAATAACTAGGTAGTCGGTAGATACCTATTGGAACTTGGCCTGACGCACTGCCGTGCGCTCAGATTCAAGACATTCACATTTCATCTGTCGCTAGTGCTTCTGTTAAGAAAATGGTTCGTTAGATTTGGTTCTGGGCTTCTGGGTTGTTCTTTAAGAAGCATTCAAAATGAGTTGGGGTTTTCACTGTTTTGAAATTTCTATTTCAGATAAATCAAAAATCCCTCTTAAATTCAGTACAATAAGTAGCATCCAAGAAATACCAACAACGGCAAAAGAATGGTCACAAGTTCATAATCTCATAACACAAGATCGTCCTCATAACACAAGATCGTCCTTTAGAAAGTCACCTGTAACTCATTTCATCAATTTATTGTCTCGTCCTTCTGGGGACCAAAAACGCATCCCCCCTGTGTTGGGCCAGCCACTCACTATCAGGTAGATCTGACGGACGGACCTTTTCAGCTGTACCTGTCAGGTCTACCTGATAGTGTGTGTGATCATCAGGTATCAGGTAGATCTGACGGGCGGACCTTTTCAGCCGTACCTGTCAGGTCTGCCTGATACTGAGTGGCTGACCTTACAATTAGACAGGGCGGCGCGCGGCTCTTGAAGTTCGGCGCGCCTTCCGGCACGCTTGATAACCGGTTTTTACAGGACATGCAGATTTTCGCACTGTTTCGTTTTCGAGTCCGGTTTCACGAAGAACCAGTTGAGCATTTGTCGCGCCTTCATACTGGCGCGCACCAGGGTGGTGTTGCTTTTCCACGGGGCCGCCGCTTGGGCTCCGCCAGTCTGGACGAGGCTTCGTTTGAGGCGGATCTGATTGAGAATGCCGACCAGCAGTTCGTCCACATTGTGATGGATTCCGACCGAGACCTCGATGAATTTCACCTTGAAACTGGCGGCGAGATTTTTGGCATCTGTGAGAAGGAAGAGAAAAGATAGATTTTAAATGGAAGAAAAACATGTGTAATGCACTGATGCCCGTCACTCAAGCTCAGACCATCTGACCATGCGTGATGGGTATTAGGGTTCGTTTCCAACAAAGCCGATTGACCATATTGTAGAATGTATACGGTAGGTACTTTACAACACAATAGATCAGTTGCGCTTACTTGGGTGATGTTTCAAAGTCATAGAGCAGGAAAAATGAGGACCAACGGAATTTTTCTTTTTTTCCAAAGAGAAAATCAGGTGTAAAAGCTAGATTCAGATTTGCTTTAAGTTGGCTTTTACATACGTAATGTAGATACGTATAATCGTGGTTGGATCAAATGGTTCAACTTCATTGTGAGCTACTTTTACCGACCTGAATGTGATGAGATTGGAAATCTAGGAAGTTCACGAGTGGGCGTTTTTCAGATCTTGTCGATCAAAATCTTCTGTTGTTGCCGCTGCTACAACAAAAGAACAACAACAATATCAAAATCTTCTGACTAAATAACCGTAGCGTAGTGCAGACTGTAGACAGTGATGGGAAATGTACGAATTGGTAATTTTTAAGGCGGTGTTAAAAATAAATAAATAAAAAGTTCTATCAATTCCTATATGTATTTCCTATCAGAATGGGGAAGACACCTGTGGTAGTAGGTACACTTGTATAGGATATCTATTTATAACTTTTTTAATTTGTTTGACCATGCTACGTGCTGAATCTGCTAGGAGCCTTATACACACCTAATACCTATCTACATATCTACAAATCTGATGGTGAACCTGAAATAAACTTATATATACATAGCTATATATTTAATTATTTACTATTTATACGTATCGGTTATAGGTAGGTATATTTTATGTAGGGGTCATCACCAAACGGTCAAAATACCAAGGGGTCTGCTGCCTGCTGGTAAATAGCCTGAGGGCATATCAAAGATTATAGATGGATAGATATAAATACAGTACCTATGTACATAGATAGAAGTTTGTAGGTATATCTGTATGTAGATAGAAGTTTGCCTGTATGCCTGTACATCCCATCACTAGGTAGGAAAATAAATTAATGAATGAAATATCTCATTAATTCCAACTTCAGTCCCCAGTCTGCGAAGGTTTATAGTATAGATGTTGAATTTATTATTTATTGGAAGAATATTATTGAATATTTGAATTGAATTTTTCAATTGCAAATATTTCAACGGGTTACTTTCTGGTGTTCTCGTGTTGACCCAGCACCTAAATGGGAAGTATTATGTCTCTTCTCGCCCATCTGATGAGAGGCATACTACGGGATGGGCATGCTACGACACAGACCACATGTGTCTAATGTAGCAGTTGTTTCATTGCTACGAAATAAAAACAGTGGTGAAACACTCATCTTAAAAAAAAAAAAAAAGGCCTGGCTGGAAGACCTTGGGAGCAGGGGGGAATTAGACCAAACTTAAATTTCCCCGTGAACACAGCTTTACTCTTATTGTGGCATAACTGTAGTCACCCAGTTTTTAATCCCGACCTTGACTCTATACTTTACCTTGCGAGGAGACTGCTCGGGCCCTGGCCAGATCGATCTTATTGGCCACTATAATAGCAGGCCGTGTTCTCAGGTAGCCTTCCTCGTGCAGTCGGATCACATCTTGCTCCACACGGTGGTAGGAAGGCTTGTCGATCACAGAGTAGACGAGAACGAACGCATCGGGCACACCGCCGCTGCTTTGTCTGAAGTCAAACTAGAGGGCCCTTCCTCATGCAGTCGGATCACATCTTGCTCAACACGATGGTAGGAAGGTTTGTCGATCACAGAGTAGACGAGAACGAACGCATCGGGCACACCGCCGCTGCTTTGTCTGAAGTCAAACTAGAGGGAGAGAGGAGGGAAATTCAATTAGGATAGAATTGAATTGGGATAATATTGAATTGAATTGGATTGAGGCAAAAAAAAAGATAAATCTCAACTCCGCGCCACGTCGTGGTCTACGTAATACGTTGAGCGTTTTATGCGCCTAAAGGTACGTTTTCCTAGCGGCAGGTATTTTGCGCAGCGCAGAACCGAAATTGTCTATTGCGTCGGCAGAAGCGTGATTCGTATTACGCGGCGCAAAAGGAGAGAGAGAAGGGGAAAGATAATAGAGAGAAATAGAAAGTAAAAAGGGGGGAGATGGGAGAAAGAGAGAGGAGAGGGATAGAAAAAAAGAGAGAAGTGACGCATGACAAAGGATTTTAGAAATGAGTTCAAAACATCTCCTGTCATCAATTCAACGAAAGAAAGGGGTGATTTAGATTGGATTTTGTCTCCATTGTCAGTCCATTATCAGTGGGGACATCCATTGAGTGACCAGCATTACGGTCAACTCATGTATGATGCCTGAATAGAACTGAAAAGTTTCTTTATCCCAACAGGAAGCTATTGAGCAGCTCAATTTGAGCACTGTCCAATTTAAGCATATTAGTCGACGGCGTCGATCGATGGTTCGGCGACGACGACTGAAACTGTACACTGCCTCGCCTCGACAACTTCCCCTCGTCGATCGGTGGACGGTGTCAACTATGTGTAATAATAATAATAATAATAGTGCTTATTTATACTGCTCGCATAGGACTGAAAAGTCTCTTTACTCCAGCAGTAGGCTACTACTATTAACCTAATAAAAGAATGTGTGACATAAACTTACGTACGTACGACATAGTTGCTCGAAAAACTTACGTGAAGTACCTACTTAACAAATTTGAAAGTGCAAACAACAGCTACTAAAATTTTAAAGCATTTTATACATAGGTATCTACCAAGATCAAGAGAAATTACAAAGGTTATTGGTATAAGCTATAGGTGTTTGACATGTTTGTACACAAAAAGTCCACATTAAGGTGTAAGGGTAAACAGCCTCAAAGGATGAGTTATAAGCTTATAAGCTACTAGCTGAATTCCGTCGCTTCGCTCCGGAATCCCGCTAGTTCATCCCGAGGCATGGCCAAACTTGTGGAAAAGGCATGGCCGAACTTGTGGAAAAGAATGAAAAATACGGTCGCGCTGCGCGCTCCCTATTAGCTGCATAGTTATCAAACTAAAAACATAAACGAAACTCAAAGTCGAGAGCGGAACTTTTCTCTCCCGCAGTCTCTGCACTCTGTGTATTTCTTATGGAGATTTTAGCGATCAAAAATTGGTCATATCTCAGGATCGGTTTAGATTTTCGCAGAATCCTTTCTTATTGCACACCTAGACCATAAAAGGAATATTCCTACTAAATTTCAGCTTTCTAGGTGTTGTGGTTCTCGAGATAGAGCGATCAGTGTGTGAACTATGAAATAGGAATGAGTGAATGGATCTTGTTCTTATAATATAAGCTATAGGTGTACAAAGGCTACAGTTCTAAAGCTCTCAAAGTTACCATCTTCATAGACGATACATATTTTCAATCCGGTATCATTCCAACTCATGCCTCTGACAACGGATTTGTTTCGGTTGTTAATCATTTCTTCACACCATGCTCCCTTGAACCAAATGTTAGCAAGATTAGTAATAGTTATCTAAAGAGTTCATTGCTCTCTTTGTGACATCTTTGTTCTATGTCTTACCTTTGAATCAATTAAGGATTAGTTAACTTTGAACCAAATGTTAAACATTTTACCTCCTTGAAGCAATAAATAACATGATTATTATTATTTGTTAAAAAATCACTAGATATTTGGGATACACGATGACATCATATCAAATGTTCCGAGCAAAGCTCCCTTGCAGGCTACACATGAATGTGTTGTGCGCATACGTTTCTGGCATTCCTTTCTGCTCTTCCGCCAGCGTGCTTGCATACTGGCGCTACCTAGCGAGACAACTGCCTGAAGTCTGACGTCACACATTAACTTTGAACCAAATGTTAAACATTTTACCTCCTTGAAGCAATAAATAACATGATTATTATTATTTGTTAAAAAATCACTAGATATTTGGGAGGTAGGGAGGGAGGGTAGAGGGAGTGGGAATTAGGGTGAAGTATGGATATGGAAAAGGGAGGAAGCTTTGAATAGAGGAGAGGTGGAGATAGGAGGGAAATACCAACGCCAAATGAATTTGGAACAAAGGCAAAGTGAAAGAAGAACAAAGGCAAAGTGAAAGAAGAAGACTACCTTGTACAACATCCACACTATGATAAGTCCAGTCTCATCACTAGATAGTTATTTTCTCGGAGTTTTGACCTCAGATTTGTATTCTTCACAACCTTTTTCATAGGAATCGACCTTTTATTCATAAATTTTACACAAATGCAACTGCTCCATTGTTGAACTACAGAACTAAGAGTTCATTGCTCTCTTTGTGACATCTTTGTTCTATGTCTTACCTTTGAATCAATTAAGGATTAGTTAACTTTGAACCAAATGTTAATAACTTTTTCTTTTTTTGTCGCAAAAAAAATTGATGAAAATTTTCACCTTTTTTCAAAAAAGCGCGCTGTTCAATAGTTACCATGGCAACGAGGTAACAAACAGATCTGAGCTTTCCTATTGGCTGAAAATTTTCAAGGTCCTCTGTTCTCCGGCACTGAAAAAGCCGCGTTCACGTGTCAAGTTTAAAATGTAACGCGTGTTGCGTTGAATATAAATTTCACGGCTGTCTTTGGTCGTTCAAAAATTCCTAATCAGGGACGATAGCACATGGAATGAACTCATTCCATAAGATCACCGAAGTTTAACAACGTTGTGCGTGGTTGATATCTGGATGGGTGACCAGCTGGGACAATCTCAAGCTGGCATTTCCCAGCCCCACTCAGGCAGGTAGTGAGGAAGCAGGGAGCTTTCTCAGATCGTGGTCCTTGTCTTTCATGCTTAGGTAAGGTACGCAACCAGTTTGGCCTTCAGTGAGTGTAGCGCGTCTCCTTTGTAAGCGTCCTAAACATATTAAATTTCATCCTAAACATATAAGATTTCATCCTAAACATATTAGATTTCATCCTAAATATATTAGATTTCATCCTAAATATATTAGATTTCATCCTAAACATATTAGATTTCATCCTAAATATATATTATAAGATTCGTTCTCGGAAAGGCTGGTTTTCTTATACCTAATATCCTGTCATTCCTGTCTTTATTCCCTTTTAGATTTCGGGACGATAAGACATCCGTTTGTTACAATTCCGTCTCGCGCTTGCTTTCCATGCAGAAAATCTAGAATATCCCCCCCCCATGGACCAAACACCTACATAATACTAAGTGTGTGTTGTTATTGGCTTACCCTAATGTCCTTATGTGCTATTTGCTGACTATGCAGACAGTGTAGGGCGGAGTGTAGCTGTCGTATTATGCAACAGATGTAGGACTCTGTGGTGGTACTCTGCCGACAGAGGTGCTGGATAAGAGATTCACCATGTACTCTGTGAAATATCGAAGTTATTCAACATTAGGCTGATTAATTTATTCATCGAGATCCGAGATCGATTAATTTATTTATTCATCGAGACCGAGAGTTTCACCATCGATTCTGGACTGCGTCAATTTAATAATAAAACAAAGAACACAATCAATAAGCATCATGTTATGTATCACCAAACTGGCATACCAGGTCTACAGTTACAGGTTGACATATCATAGACTTGTGACTTCTGCGCAACCAAAGGGCCTTGTAAGCGCTAGTGAGAGCGTTCGATTCCCGCCCGGGGCAAATTAAACATAAACAGTTAAGGTTCGTTCTCAAAACGACTGGCTTTCTCCTACACCATCAGAGAGAGCGAGAGAAATCTGGAAAAAAAGAATGCATTTTCTGGTGATAGAATTTGTGGGACAAATTTTATAGGGAAAGTACAAAAATACGGTGAATATTAAAAAGAGATTAAAGATTTTCTAGGACCTAATAAAAGAATGTGTGACACAAACTTACGTACGTACGACATAGGTACTTGAAAAACTTACGTGAAGTACCTACATAAAAAAATTGAAAGTGCAAACAACAGCTACTAAAATTTTAAACCATTTTATACATAGGTATCTACCAAGATCAAGAGAAATTACAAAGGTTATTGGTATAAGCTATAGATGTTTGACATGTTAGTACACAAAAAGTCCACATTAAGGTGTAAGGGGCAAACAGCCCCAAAGGATGAGTTAAAGTTAAGCTTATAAGCTATAGGTGTACAAAGGCTACAGTTCTAAAGCTCTCTTAGTTACCATCTTCATAGACGATACATATTTTCAATCCGGTATCATTCCAACTCATGCCTCTGACAACGGATTTGTTTCGGTTGTTAATCATTTCTTCACACCATGCTCCCTTGAACCAAATGTTAGCAAGATTAGTAATAGTTAAGAGTTCATTGCTCTCTTTGTGACATCTTTGTTCTATGTCTTACCTTTGAATCAATTAAGGATTAGTTAACTTTGAACCAAATGTTAAACATTTTACCTCCTTGAAGCAATAAATAACATGATTATTATTATTTGTTAAAAAATCACTAGATATTTGGGAGGTAGGGAGGGAGGGTAGAGGGAGTGGGAATTAGGGTGAAGTATGGATATGGAAAAGGGAGGAAGCTTTGAATAGAGGAGAGGTGGAGATAGGAGGGAAATACCAACGCCAAATGAATTTGGAACAAAGGCAAAGTGAAAGAAGAACAAAGGCAAAGTGAAAGAAGAAGACTACCTTGTACAACATCCACACTATGATAAGTCCAGTCTCATCACTAGATGTCAATTTCTCGTACTGCTCATTCCAAATGATGGCTCGCACTTTTCCACTGTGACCTTGTAGGCTTTGGTTCATAGCTAGGTTAACATTAGCGGCGGCAACTTGTCCTGTGGATTCTTTTCCTGGAAGGGGGGGGGGGGGGCGCGTGGGGGGGGGGGGGAAACTTTTCCTATAAACCTCCAGTTCTGAAATTCCTCCCAGACTAACTGCTTGAGCCACTGAGGTTGGTTTGTTTTGTTATTTCATAAAACCTATAAATAGGTACCTAACCTACTTACTTGAATATAAAAAAAAAAATCTCAAAGTTTCAAATTCTTGTTTTGTTATTCCATAAAACCCATAGGTAAAAATAATATATCGAGGTGTTGGGTAAGGTAGGGGGGGTGTGAAAAAATGAGAATATGCCCAAAGGAGGCGCCATGCAAAAAAGTTTGAGAACCACTGGAATAGATGATTGCAGAGGTGGAGATAGGAGGGAAATACCAACACCAAATGAATTTGGAACAAAGGCAAAGTGAAAGAAGAACAAAGGCAAAGTGAAAGAAGAAGACTACCTTGTACAACATCCACACTATGATAAGTCCAGTCTCATCACTAGATGTCAATTTCTCGTACTGCTCATTCCAAATGATGGCTCGCACTTTTCCACTGTGACCTTGTAGGCTTTGGTTCATAGCTAGGTTAACATTAGCGGCGGCAACTTGTCCTGTGGATTCTTTTCCTGGAAAAAAAATGATCATAATTGTCAGGGAAACTGTAATTTATTACTTAAATTTGAATGATGTAAGTGTCAGTGCCATATCCAGGAATTGGCAAGAGGCAAGAGTGAAAACAGTGACGTACCTACTGGGGGGATGGATATTCGGAGCATGCCCTACAGTAAAGGAGAAAAATTGAATGTTAGGGGCAGGGGCCTAAGCCTCCTTGCCACCCCCCCCCTAAATACAGCCCTAGATTTTTTTCTTCTCCAGTGATAATAATATATGGTGAGCCTTTTTGTTCATACTTACCTGTGTCTAGTTTCAATACTTTGAGCAGCCCATCATCCCCGCCCACAGCAATCCATCCCTGATTCTGATGCCATGCTAAACAGTTCACTTTGGTGTTGTTCGGAATTGCAATCTGAAATATACATAATCCAAGAGAATTCAATGAAGGAATGAAGAAGAGATCTTTGTCCAACAGTGTACCAGAAAACAGTTTTAACCATGATGATAATGAGACAAGATGTTATTTCAGTGATTGTCATGTGGGATGAACCAAATGCACACAGATATAATCAAGTGTTCAAGGTAGGTATTACCTACAGGGGAAATACTAGGAAAGCGTTTCAGTCCATAGAAACCTATCCATAGTTACTTACACAAGTATTTATGACTTACCTTTTTACTGAGATAGATGAACATCTTGGTATAGGTTTCAATCAGGAGTTCGAAAAAAATGCACAAAGGTGGTAACTAAACCCCTAATTTTTGACCATTGTTAAAAGAAAAGAGGAAAATTGAATTGGATAATTTACACCTTTTTTAGAACTTTTTCTTTTTTTTGTCACAAAAAAAATTGAACTTTTTCAAAAAAGCGCGCTGTTCAATAGTTACCATGGCAATGTTATAACAAACAAATCTGAGCTTTCCTATTGGCTGAAAATTTTTAAGGTCCTCTGTTCTCCGGCACTGAAAAAGCCGCGTTTAATTTAAATGTAATGCGTGTTGCGTTGAATACAAATTTCACGGCTGTCTTTGGTCGTTCAAAAATTCCTTATCAGGGACGATAGTACAAATAGGTACCTATCACATGGAATTAACTCATTCCATAAGATCACCGAAGACCGAAGTTTAACAGCGTTGTGCATGGTTGATATCTGGATGGGTGACCAGCTGGACAATCTCAAGCTGGCATTTCCCAGCCCCACTCAGGCAGGTAGTGAGGAAGCGGGTAGCTTTCTCAGATCGTGGTCCTTGTCTTTCATGCTTAGGTAAGGTATACTAAACATTAAGGGTTTGTCCTTGGAAAGGCTGGCTTTCTCCTATCCTGTCCTTCTCTCTTCGATTTCGGGAGTATGAGACCTCTGTTGTTGTTACAGTTCCTTCTATCAAATCTCTTTGAAAATAAATAGGCACACAATGGAGCAGTTGCAAATGGGTAAAAATTATAAATAAAAATGGTCGATTCCTTCCTTTTGGGGTAAAACAGCTTTTCTAATGCGAAATGGTGTTGGAAGTTAGTCCAAAAATAAGTATTTTGATATCTCCTTCTTCTTCGCCTTTTCCCGTGTACAGACGGGGTGAGTGTTTTTCGTCAGCCTCTCAATCAGCCCTGGGGTGGTTGCTTTGAGCTGACATTTCATTTTGGCTACAAACATTTTATGAGTGGATGCCTTTTGCACTCAACCTTTACTATTTCTTTAGCAAGGGAAATTCCAGACTGATATCCTCCCTATTTAAAGTCCCCCAGCCAGACTAAACTTGTTTACTCCCTGTTTAACGTCCCCCAGCCAGACTAAGCTAATCTACTCCCTGTTTAACGCCCCCCAGCCAGACCAGACTTTTAATAGGGTGATATAAAATCCCCACAAATAGTGTCCAATATTTAGCCCACCTCCCCTGTCACTCACCTCGGCAAACCAGGCCACCTGCAGGAGCTGTCCGGCAGTTGGTCTCTTATCCGCATGTGTGTTGAGTAGTTGTCCTATGAGTTCTCTAGCAGGCACTGATATGTGGCCGCACTGCTCGGGGGGAAAACTGTAATCCGCCACTGAGATATGGGCACGCGTCTCTTCCTCACTCTCGTCTAGGAATGGAGATACGCCACTGCAAAGATTTTTATTTTGTTAGTTTATTTAATTTTATTATAGAATAGAATAATTAATTGTATTTATCAATATTTAATTTTATTAAGGCCCATTCCAGTCTGCTCCCACGGCGTGGGTGGTCACTGCGCTCACATTGCACGGGGTGACCCGGGTTCGCTTCCCATCGGGGTCAAAGTGTATCATGCAAATGATTGATTCCGTGACTGGCTGTTAGGGCCCACTCAGCCTCGTGAGGAAAATGAGTAGCTATGACATATAAATGCGCATAGCGACCGGTGCAGCATGGTAGGTAAACTTTGTGTGTTAGGATTATTGCGATATTTGGAAAATCCTACAATGCTGCAGTGAGCAAAGAGAAGGAAGACAGCAAACACAAACGTTTAGGTAGGACATGGAAGGAACCCAGACATTATTTTTGGGCGTCTACAGGGGTTTATACCCACAAATCCTTCTCACGAACACCGCAAGTAAAGTAAGTAGGTACAAGATTTTTTTCTCATTTGGGTCAAAATAACCAGACTTACCTCAGTAGTATATACAGTAGGACACCCAGACTCCACATATCAGTACTAGGACCTGCCTGAACCCCAAACAAAAAGGGAATATCAAGCTGTGTCCACACAGAGTCGACGGCTGTCGATCGACTAAGTGTGGACACAGCTGTACAGGTTTTCCTTAGGGTAGATTTTAGCTAAATTTTCATTTAATTATTCTTTTAACTGACGAGGCGTGAAATCTATTAAAAATTTGATTACTAAAAGATTAACAGTGCGAAAGAGAAGAGAAAGATTTGAAAGACAGTGAGATAAGAAGAAGAGGTATTTACCTCCGATTATTATTTACTTACCAGGTTTTAAGTATTCTACACTGAAAAATAGAGAAACTATTGATGACAGATCAAACTGAAGTTATGTTAATTACTAGGACCAGCAGTGGCGGGGGACGTTAACATTTCCGGTGAAGCAAACTCCAAGTCAGGCAACACCACAGTGGACACACTCACACTCGAACCCAGGTCTATCAGTTTGAGAACCGCTCCGTTCATTAGAATATTCTCCGGCTGAAGGGATAAAGGAAAACAGGTGAATGGACTGCTTAAGCCATGACTTAGAAAAAATATGACTTTAAGTTGGCCACAACTGTATGTTTTGTATCATTGGCCAATTGATTAAAATGAAAGTTAAACTTCCTTTTTCGGCGCAAACGACATGCACAAAACATTGTTAAAGCGCCTAATGGAAAAAAAACTTCCTTTTTTGCCAGCCTAGTTAGCTCGGTTGGTAGCGCGTCTGCCTTGTAAGCGCTAGGCCGCGGGTTAGATTTCCGTCCGGGGCAGATTTTATCCTGAAGGGATAAGGTTCGTTCTCAGAACGGCTCTTTTTCCTATCCTGTCTTCTTTCTCTCTTCGATTTCGGGACTATAAGACCTTAGCAGTTACAGTTCCCTCTATAATAACTGATTTTAGGGACAAGGTTAGTGCTAACGCGCTTGCTTTCCATGCAGAAAATCTAGAATATCCCCCCCCCCCCCCCCCCCAAACACCTAATTGCCAAAAAGGCAATCGACTAATCAACTAATCATTTACATCGTGCCTGAATTAAATATTCTTAAATCATCAGAGTAGGTCTGAGATATTGTGCCTGAACCTCTAATCTAGCGAGTGTAGAGGCCTCAGCAAAAAGAAGACAGGCATTGGCACTGGCGGAAACATAGCTCTAATCGAGGGGACTTATGAGAATTACGCCCTTTCCTAGGAAGACGAAAAAGCATTTAATAAAAATACCCAAGTAATTTGTCCCTACAATTTTTTTAACTGTATCACCTAAGTCATGCTGAAAAAATTCCCACGAGAAAAACCTCATTCTTCTTCTTTTTCCCCACAAGGAAGATCGAAGAACAAATTATTAATGCGCTTCGACCATGGGTTCCCACGAAATAACAGACCAAAGAAGAGAATTTGCCCCGAGTACTAATCAAGAGGGAGGAGTTTCGAACG